>NC_141263.1:24617500-24910000 GCF_054856545.1 Hippocampus guttulatus | reverse complement strand
AAAATACAAATGTTCACCTGACTCGCAGCAACACTCTAAATTGTCCCTAGGTGTGAGTGTGAGCGCGGATGGTTATTTGCCTCTGTTATTTGTGGACAAACATTTAAAAGTTAATTTCCTACATTATGTCCCATTTAAAATGTGGTAGCAAGGCATTGAGTCCTGCTCAGCGCGTCCCCTGAGAACCAAAACGCGATAATGTCGTCTTGATGTTCTCCCGAATGATCCGAGGGGCACACGTCAACGAAATCATTATGACACGTAAATGAGCAGTGATAAGGACCCCCCCGCCCCGTCACACACACACACACACACACACACACACACAAAAGTAGTTTGTCCCCAAAACCTCTTCCAAATGCAAATTAAATGTTGGGTTTTGGGAGGATATTTTGACATCCATCAAGATAATGTTTCACTAAATCATCCATCGGATGATTAAGTGCGAACTATTCTGCTGCACGGGGGGGGGGGGTAATGAGGAGAGTGGATGGGTGGGAGGAAGACGTGGCGCCAAACTAAAGATGACAACTGGGGGAAAAAAATTATGCTTTGATGTCGGTGAAATTCCATTAAAATTGCATCGATGGAGAAGAGGATTGTGGATAGTAAGGCCTTGATTACTCGTGCTTATCCGTTATAATTGAACGTTTGTATTTTTTCTTTGAAGGGTTTTATTCGAGTCTAATTTTAACATTTGGTACACTTGTGGTAAATAGTCTTATTTTGTCATGCACCACTTTGAATCATTTACCGGTGTAACCTTTGGGTGCAAACTTTACAGTTGTTTGGTTTTTAATGTGCACCACTTTTAACATCCTGCTTTTATTTTTGCATCTTTATGCATTTTTTTTTTTTACATTAGCACAGCTCTTTGGATGTGCATCCCATTTATTTGAGCTTGCGTGACTTTGGGTGGAATTACAGAAGTATTTTCATTTGCACAAGTTTTGACAAATACATGGTCAATTTTATTTTATTTTTAACCTAAGCACCTTTTGAGGGATTTACAATTGATTTATTTTAACCTGCACAATTTTGGGAGGGGGATTTATGGTGGGGGGGTTTTCTGTGTATTTTACTCTCTTCGATCTTTTTGTTGTTGTTGTTGTTGTTGTGGCATTATTTCAACACTTCCGCCTTCCTTTAATTCTGCATGGCATCTAACCATTTTGATGATGGATGTGCACATGTATTTCCATCAATTAATTAGTGCGTGGAAGGTGGATCGAAATGACTTCTGTACTTTTTTGAGACCGTATGCTCATCTTTCAAGTGTCTCACTTGGTCTAAATCTTTCACTATCTCTGACTGTGTAACAAACGACCAGCAGAATGGATGTCGCCTGCCATTTGTGGCACCTAACGTGCTGATGAAAAATGACGTGATCCCCCCGAGATAGATTAGTCACCTCTGCAGTTGTACTACTGCCATGTGTGTGTGCGTAAAGTATATTAATTAACATGCCAGAGGCTTGAATGTCGACATATTTCTGCATACTTTGATGCAGGGTCGATAAAAGGATCTGCTATTCAAAGTTAAATCCTGCAGTTGATAAACGTCCTGTATTCTTTGTTTCCATATAAGGGAGAAAAAAACTGCATATTGTACCGTTATTGCGTTTGCAAGATCGTATTGTAGCAAGTGGAAAAGATTATGCATTGGATGGTGCGCTGAAAAATACAAGGCATCAGATCAGGATTTTTTTTTGGGGGGGGGGCTCATTACATTGTGCAGGTTAACCTAATATTTGCTATCTATTGTTTAGTCCAATGGTGGGTATAATCTTCTGCTCAGGGGCTATATTCAATTCTAAAAAAAGATGTATGGAGATTCAGAGAGGATCCTTTAAAAAAAAAAAAATTAAATTGTACACTTGAATACTATACAAATACTGCACGGTGTAGTCCAACTGTTGCTTGAAATTCATGAATATTTACCAAGACTAGCTGAAAAGTCATGTGCCGAGAAACTCAATGTGGGGGCAGTAAGAGATGTCCAGCCATTTGCAACATCTCATACCATCACAATTCTGATTGGCTGTTTGAAGTGTGTGTTTGTGTGTGTGTGTGTGTGTGTGTGTGTGCGTGTGCGTTTTTTGGAAGGGGGTTAAAAAAACTCATTATCTTCTCTCCCTCAAGCTGTATAATCAGCTTGAATATCATGGACTCAAGCTGATGAAGTGGTTGACAAATTTCAGTAATTCACCTTCATGCATGTTTCATCGTCAGTTGTGCCTCTTAGTGTGACTTCATCAAGACTTTTTTTTTTTTTTCCTGTCTGTTACCAGTCAAAACTACCATACTCAACTACCAGAGTCCCACCACCGGCCTCTTCCCCGTCAAGACCTGCTCCACATGTAAAGAGGCCAAGGTGCGGGACTCCCTGTACTGCGCGGCAGGAGCCTGGGCGCTGTCCGTAGCCTATCGGTCAGTATCACGTTATACCAGGAGATAGTAATGTCTGGGTGAAGCAGCATGTGAGACAAGTTTATTTCCAAAGTATTTGTATACAATTCTATGTCTATATGCTCTGCAACTTCTCCTCAAGCTTATTTTGTTCCTCATCATTACCATAGATTTACTCCCAGAAGACTTGTGCCCCCCCACCCACAAAAAATCCTATTAAAAGGTTGGCCACGGAACAAGTTCAACACACACACTCACAAAAAATAAAAAAATTAAGATGCTTAAATTGGGAAAAGGCCAGGACTC
Organism: Hippocampus guttulatus; assembly: GCF_054856545.1. Taxonomy (NCBI): domain Eukaryota; kingdom Metazoa; phylum Chordata; class Actinopteri; order Syngnathiformes; family Syngnathidae; genus Hippocampus; species Hippocampus guttulatus. Next base: position 24,907,286 of record NC_141263.1, on the reverse strand, counting down.
AAACAGAAGGGGGGGGGGGGGATATTTTCCACCAGCAAGCACTTATTTTCTATAAAACAAAGACTTTTTTTTTTTATGAAGAAAAGGAGGCGACGAGAAATGAATCAAATCAAATGGGGAGGGGGAGCAACATTTTGTTGTCGGATATAAAAAAAAACAAGAACAACAAAATTGGATGTTATATTTTTAGGCAACATCATCAGCCCTCCCCCCCACACACAGTGCTGCTTAGTTTTGTCTCCCTCCCCACCCCCACCCCCCACTGAGGCACTTTACCAAACGTTCAATGCTCTCTGTGCCTGCACTCGTCTTTGATTGGCTATTTTAGTTGGGACAGATGAGGACAAAAACAAACTAACAGAGCCATGAGGACTATACAAGAGTGAGTGAAGATGTGATGAAGAAAGGGAAGAGAAAAAATGAAGGGAAATGGAAGGGGTAGGGTGGGGGGAATGTTAAAAATAGAGTGTTGGTATGTGACCGGCGGCGGATCGGAGCCATCAGTCATGGCCGCATTCTATTAGAACTGTCACTGGGATTTAATTTAGATGATTCTCATCTGACGGCCCCACAGAGTGGCGTTACTTTCTCTGCTGTGTTTGTGTGTGTGTGCGCGCGCGTGTGTGTGTCACACAATGACATGATCTCATTCACTGTTCAATTGCATTATAATGAACATGCGCCTTGCTCTCATGTCATCCGAGTCTGTGAAACGGCACCAATATCTGATTAATGAGTTGTCAGCATCGACACTCTCACTGACCACAACATTAGGTACACATGCCCGATTGAAATTGTCGGTTTGACGTGTCTGACCTAGGGCCTCTTTTATGTCTGGTGGTTCTTGTTCTGGGGGGTTACTTTGCTCTGCTTGTAAGCCATCCATTGGGCGTTGGTATTGTGTGGTAGATCTTAGCTAGGTTATTGTAAAACCTCTTGTTTCTTCCCGTGTCCCTCTTGGGGCATGTAGCTGAAGCTAAGTCTAAGCTAAGTCAGCGCTAGTCGAAGCTAGGTGTGTGCTATGCAGTCTCAGGTGCCTCGTATGTGGACATGTTTCTGTATTTTTTTAGACGTTTCTTTCCGCAGTTTGTGTTGGGGTTAGTTGACCAGTGAGCCCGGAGTTGTTTCTTGCTCAATGTGGATGTGGAGTTTCAAAGAATCCAAATCGAACACTTACTGTAACTTGCACTGTGTTTTGGGGCTACAGACGTATCGACGACGACATGGGACGCACCCACGAACTGGAGCACTCGGCCATTAAGTGCATGAGAGGAATCCTCTACTGTTACATGAGGCAGGCTCATAAGGTCAGTACATATTATGACCGGGCGGTTTGTCAATCGTTGGTGCCAACCATAACTATAATTTTAAAAAGAGCAAAAATATAGTTTATGTCTGACTGAATATGTCAGACCTCTGTTCCGTGCTGCAACATCAACGTCAGGCTGCCTTTTGAGGGTCTGGCTTTTTGTCTGCCCACCAATGCCAAAGATATCCAGATTTGGAGGGAAACTTAAGGAGAATGTAGAAAATTTACTTTATAATAAATAAAAAAGGAATTTGTAAAAATTATAAAGGAAATCATAATTGGAAAAAATGAGACAAATAAAGGAGACAAAATCATGCAAAAAAATGGCCCTTTTTGGCAATTTTAATGTCAAGTGAAAGAAAATCTTGGACTTCAGTGCTCTTCATTTTGTAAGTAATAATGGTCATTGAAAATTTAAAAAAAAGAATGTAATAGGGATGAAAAATTAATGCAAATATAGAAAATATGTATCTGCTGTAATATTCAAAAAAGTTATAGTCACATCGATAAAATAATGACAATGCAAATTAAATAAAAATATGAAAAGAGATAATTCAGTAAGAACCAACAACAGTCCAATTGTCGGAAAGCCTAAAACAAAAGAAGTCTCACAAAACATTCTCTAACATGGTCTGTTCCTATTCGTTCCTATCCTGTTCCTATTAGCAAAAGTGAAAAAAAAATGCCTCAGGGGAAACATTTTGAATTTGAAGAAGGAAAAAGAGGAGCAGGCAGTTCGAATATCAGTGAACAGTGGGAGTTGGGGCAGGAGGAAGAAATGTGATGACACTTGGAGAGGAAAAAAACGGTGGGAGGATGAGTAAGTGGCTGCTCTGATGATGGCGCGAGCCAGCAAGAGAAGAAACAAATGAGGGAAAAGTGGGACAAAAGCCCAATTATTTATAACTCTGTGTGACAGAGGGAACTGCTGGCGGCCAGCTGTGATTTCATGTCGCCACCACACGCACACGCACACACATGCACACACATACACGCACTCACACACACACACACACACACACACACACACACACACCTTACCCCCAACGTACACAGGAAAAAAGCAAAGTCACACACCAGCGCCCCCTGGAATTTTGAAAAAGAAAAAAGCCCTTTTCACGGATGGGACAGAGGAGGACATAAACAAACTAAGAGTCATGAGGAATGCATGAGATGAATTTGGGTGGATTTACCGTGATTTCATAAGAATAACATTACACTCCTATATTAACTTTTTTGTGTTACACGCTCAATTTGCTGGTATCCCTGCTCAAAAATTGAATCATTTTCCCCAAAGTAATTTGATTGATTGGGAATTGTCTTGCGAGATCTCACTCATAGATCCCTTTCATTGAGAGATCCATTTTATGCGTAGGTAGTTAATACCGAGATTCCATCTTTTTCACAGATCTGTTCCAAGTACTGATCCTTTTCATTGAGAGATCTGTTTCACACAGAAATCCTTCTCACCGAGATTCCTTTCACCCGTCGGTAACGGGCACCGAGACCCCATTTGCGTTCATGCAGCTATCACTTTCAAACGAAGGTGTGTTTCACAGATCCCTTTTCACCTGGAGATCCCTTTTACAACGCAATCCCTTTCATACAGATTCCTTTACATGGATCCCTTTCACACTGACATCACTTTCATACGAAGAGCTTTTATTTTTACATGTCTTTTTCACTGAGATCTCTTAAATTCGGAGATCCCTTGACATGGAGGCCCCTTCACACAGATCAATGTCACGCAGTGATTCATTTCACTTCGGGATCCACACAGAGATCCCTTTCAAAAGTACACCATTGCTTTCACTCAGAGAACCCTTTTATACCGACATCTCTTTGATGCTGAGACCTTTTTTTAAAACCGAGATCCCTTTCACACAGAGATCCTTTTCAATGAGTGATCTGTTTCACACAGACACCATTTACTTGGGAAATCCTGCTCACTCTGAGATCCCTTCCACACAGCGATACTTTAGATCCCTCTTACACAGGAATTCCTTTCACGCAGCGATTCCTTTTGCACAGAGACCCCCTTTTGTGTGCCCGTATGTAGGTGGAGCAGTTCAAGCAGGACCCCACCCCCTCCAAGTGTCTGCACTCCATGTTCAATGTGCATACGGGCGACGAGATCCACACCTATGACCAATACCATCACCTGCAGGTTGGTACTATTTTTGGTCTTTGAAGGCATCACCATTGAGAAAAGCCACGGTAAAACTTCTTACATGGAAGAAAAAATGGTGTGTTGAATTTACATTTTTTAAGTTTACTGTACATCTGATTAAAAATTTATTTACATCCATAAATAAATTGACCAAATTCAACAAACACTTTTGTCAGCCTATCTGGTCACAATGCTAGGTGGATTTATACTTGCATTACTAATGTACTTAAAGTGACATTTGAGGAGACTTTGTGTCAGCTTTTTGAAATGTAGGAGCAAAAAAGAAGGCTTGGGGCGGCTTTGTGTTTGCATCGCGATCGTCGAAATCACCAGAAATGTTCAGTGACTACGCTTGTGTGCTCGGCGCAGATCGACGCCGTTTCCTTGTTCCTGCTCTACCTGGTGGAGATGATCTGCTCCGGCCTGCAGATTATCTACAACACCGATGAGGTACTCACTAGCGACAGGCTGTTTACCTACTTCCACGCTACTGTTTTGGATCGCCGATTTCAAAGGTGCTGAGCAGCTAACCCTTTCACATCCATGTGTGAATGCTGGCATCTATGAAGTGACATATTTATTTATCTTTAGACAGAGGAGTTAATTTATCCTAAATGTAGATTGTTTGGTGCTAATGGTTTGATTAGCAACAGTGTTCAAATGTACTCAGCAGTTACCTATTTCACATGAACGCTACTCGTGTCTAAAAAGTGAGATAATTACACTTCCTACCCGGGAGGCAGTTATTTGACAGATGCGTTAATTAATTTTTAGGAGACATCTCCTGTTCTGGTTCGAAACAGAACTCAAATGTGCTAAGTCGTCAACTTTTCAATGTTCCTGAGTTTGTTTGGACAATAGTGTTGATGAAGCTACGGAAATTTACTAACTGTCCGTTTGAGGGAGGTGGTGGTTTATTTTATTTTTTTGGGTGGTGCTATTTTAGTTTGCTTCAATGTTCAAATGTGCTCAACAGTTAACTGTTTCATGTCAACATTGCCATCCATGGTGTTAGGTAATAATATGTCTGAACATTCATTTCAGAGCAATAAACAAATTAACAATCGTGTTTCAATTCCCTCAAGTAGGCAGCTATTTAAAGTGATCGATTGTGTTTTTGAAAGTGAGATAGTTACATTTACTACTCAGGAGGTGTTTATTAGTCTTAATTATGTACTCAATTGGTGCTGCTGTTTTGGTTTACAACAGAGTTCAACGCCTCCGCAAAGATAGAAGTTATTTCTTTGTTGGTAATTGTGCTTTTTGCTGCGGTTACGGTGCTCACACTTGGCATGCAGCAGTTAGGCGATGTTTAAAATGACTTTGGGCATGCACACAAGCCAAAGCCTCGCCAGCGATGTGATCCTTATTTACATTAGAGCAGTGCACATCCGGACCTAATGAGCCTGTGCTTTAAATAGGAGCCTTTGCTTAAAATGTGACTGCAAAGAAGATATAAAGACGAGAGCCAATACAACAGCCGTATCATTAATTCTGCCTTGACAAAGTGCATACTTAATAATCAATTCTACAGGACTATGGAGAATGATGACGCTAACTATAATAATGCATCGTTTGTTTAGTACCGGTACATACAGTTTTTTTTTTTTACATTGTGAAGAACAACACAGTGCTGCTGCTGAACTCATCCATTGCAGTCATATCATTGCAGTGATAGAAAAAAACATGAGGATTGGAACATTTTAGGATTTAGTGTTCATTTATACCCAAATAGTCCAGTGACAAAAATTTTAAATGTACTTTTTTTTTTTTGAGAGAGGCTCCACCCAACTGAAGTAGCTTAAATGTAGTTTTGCTACTTCCTACATTTTATTCTTGCTTTGCTTTGCTGCATTTCTCTGGTGAGTCGCTTCAGTGTAGTTCAACTTCCCTTTCATGTGGATTTGCATGTACAGTAGCTTAGATCACATGTAGCTTGTGAAAACTGATCCTACATCGTCAAAATTGAAAAGTCTATTATTTCTTGTCATTCTGTTTTCCTCTGTTTTTTAAGGTGGCCCTCAAAGACGAAGGTGCATTTATGCCAATTTTCTTCTGAACTACAATTTCATGCACTCCTTTGAAGTTATATGCATGTCCGAATTTAACACATATAATGCTAAAGGAAGTACCAAATACGTTTTCCCCATTGGGTTGGGTTCATGCTCGAAGTGGAAGCTGCAATGCGGTGATTTTCTTTCCTTTGTTTTTGAGCGTGTGCCGAAAAGCTGTCATGAAAGCTGTCGCGTGTCCTCTGAAGATGCGTCCATACGCCTGCCAGATATTGTGTGTGTCTGCTTGTGTGTGTAACTGTTCATGAAGATGCCATTAAGATACTAAACATTTAATCCCCTTTATCCGTCCATCTAATTATAAAGCCCCAAACGAGAAGACAAAACACCCCCTCAGCTCCTTTCAACAAATCAACTAAAATAAGCAGGAAAAAAGTACACAGTTATACACAAAACACCATTTGCGCATCGTATAATTTTACACGATCACTCTTCTTGATAATTATTATTCATAAACATAGCCTGGCACAGTACAAATCCAAAAACACCATGGTTCAAATCCACAGCCCAGAGGCACTCCACGTCATGGTAAACTCGAAGCGCTTTTACACACTACTGATCACGCAGCATTGGGATCAACTGGGCTAGGGGGGTTCAGTCTCTTGCTCAAGGGCACTTCAACAAGGTCGCAATGACTGGGGGTTGAACCCCCAACCTTTGGGTTGGGAGACGACCACTCTATCAGTGAGCCAATGTGCATTTTATCGTGAATAAACTGTACATGCCATTGGCCCTGGCCACGTGCGCTATAAAAATAAAACAGCATTGCTAGAGATAATCCACGGAGTTAAAATTATATTATTATAATGGCTCCTCTCATCAGTTTTTCGTGATACCCCCGATGTTGCACACCAAGACCAAGTGATGAGAAATAAGCTATAATTATCCATTATCCATGCTCATGACGACCACTTCTTTGCACAATTGATATAAATAGAATAAGTTGAACAAAAACATCACTGAATAAAAATGTCCACAACACACTTGGCAACACGGGAATCATGATTCAAAGGGATCTCTTCTCTACAGTTATTTTTTTTTGAGGGGGGGGGGGGGGGTAATAACTCCCTTGCACAATAGAAATAGGCAGAACAACTAGAAATAATCCAGAGAGTAAAAGCATCTGTCATGCAAAGTATTACTATTGCAATCGCTTCTCTCTTGACAACATCCTTACGGCAGAAATGAGCAAAAAGAATTGTTGCCTTGTCTTATTAGTGAGGGTCAAAACATGAAAGACAAACCCCTTCACTCCCTCCAACTCCTGCTTCTGCTTCTCCCTCCAGATTTGTCATTTTAGATTGCATCTCCAATCATTCAAGCACACGCACATGCACACACACTCACCCACACACTTTTTTTTCTGGGGTGTATGACTCTGCTATGGCCCTTTTCTGTTTGGCAAAGTACCTATTCCAAATTCTTCAACTTCTCAGCCTTGCATATTGGTGAGTGGCATCTGCTCAATTTGTCGCAGCACTGCCCACCCTTGAAAGAGTCGTCACTTGATTGTGAACGAGAGCTCAAACGAGCAGAACAGAATCGTTCAACCTGTTCTGACTTTGTAGGCTATTGCTTGTCGTTTACGGTGAAAGGTAGCGGTTATCATGAGGAACTGTCTGTTGAATGAATCACGTGGATACACTGTTAGTGCCAGGAATCATTTTTACAATCTGTGACTCTTTCTTTCTGTTGTACAGCGTAGCGTGCCAGTTATCATTAATAACTGGCCACCGTAGCAATCACGGTAATTATACATCTTTTGCGCATGTATGGGTGACAGCGAGTGCCCTGGACTCTTCTATTGATGTTGATTTGTAATTGGTCTGTTTATTTATAGCATGAAAGGTGGCGTCAAATTCGTTTCAGTTCCTTCCCGCCATCTCACATGGTTCTGGAACGGAACTCTCACACTGAAGGCAGATCACAGTACATCCACTACAACTTTTGTCTCCTGATATTTTGCAGGTATCCTTCATCCAGAACCTGGTGTTCTGCGTGGAGAGAGCCTACAGGGTGCCAGACTACGGCATGTGGGAGCGAGGCAGCAAGTACAACAACGGCAGCACCGAGTTGCATTCAAGGTCAGTTGGAAAGCAAACTAACCACAATTAATGAACATAAATGTGTTACACAACACAGTAAAACTAACGCAATAAAATCAAATCTAAAACTTAGCAGGACTCACAACAGACATTAAAGGACAAAAAAAAGGGTGGAAAACCACAACGTAAGGTGAAAAGTACAGGAGCTGCCAAAAAGATTGAAAAGCCTACTTATTCATTTGCAAACCTTTTCAATCCTGCTTTTTACGCCGACAGAAAATGACTGCTGTAGGTTAATTGTCTTGTCCATTTCTCTTGCTACTCTGATATAAATGTGTTTGTTTTAAAACAATGTTGTCATGTATGCTGTAAAAACATGCCCTGGGTTTATTTAAATAGGGTAGTTCTATATCGCGCGGGTAGTCTGGAATGTAACCCCCACGATGGAGGGGGTATTATTGTGCATAGTTTTTTTTAAGTACTGTTAATAAACATAAATTTGACATTTCAAAACTGTGAGGTGTAAAAAGATGATAAAAACAAAGGTCTAAAAAAATTACTTTGTCATACAAGTGCAAAAAAAAATGTATCCCGTTGAATTAACATCAAATTCAAATGTTGTTCTGTGCAGCTCCGTGGGGCTGGCCAAGGCTGCTTTGGAGGCCATCAATGGATTTAACCTGTTTGGAAACCAGGTATACACCAATCTACCATATTTACATCATATTTAAGGTCTACACATCTTTATTGTATGTGGTACAATCTATAATACATATTATATACGTAATGGCCTATATACCTCGAGTATACCATGGTTATCTCTTTGATAAGATAAGATAAGATAAGATAAGATATCCTTTATTTGTCCCACAATGGGGAAATTAGAATCAGAATTCAGAAAGGAAAAACGCTGGGTAGGGAGAGGGAAAAAAACCCACGCTCGAACTATCCTCTTCCGAGGATAATTTAAGTCCAGGATAAAAAAAGACCCTAGCACATGAATAAGCACTAGACAGTTACAAGTCACAAGACATAACATGTATAGGGGGTGAATGGGAAGGGGGGAAGGGGGGGTAGGGTAGGGTAACCGCGACGCCGCTGACGATGACCAGCCGCACGGTCACCGTTGCGCTCCGCATCATCGAACCACGTCACGGGGGAAAAAGAATCGGAGCGATGAAGACGGTGATAACAAGGATGTGTATGCGCGTGTGGTTGTCCAGTTGTGTATGTGTATGCGTGTACAGGTCATAGCTGCTTCGTCGAGGTCTGCTCATCATGAAGACAGTCCCGGCTTATCAGTCCATGGCCGAGAAGGAGGGGGGTTGGTGGTGGGGGGCCCTAGACTCCATGCGTACTTCCATCCAGGGGAAAGGCCAGATAGCGTTGTTTGTTTTGGAGAGACGGCCGCCAACAATTCCAGACAGCCTTGAGTCCTTGGTCTGTATCTCTCACTGGCGCCGATCAGCCAAACCTCAATTCCTTTTCGAAACGAAAATTCCAACGTCTCCATGGTATTATCGATCGCGCGGAGTCGCTCCAAACCGCAACAATATTGCGGTTGAGCTCAGTCACCGCTTGAGTCTGAGTGTTGGACATTCGCGGCAAGCCATCCAGAGTGACCGGCAGCTTCTTCACTTCCAATAGAGCTGCTCCCGTCGGTTGAATTTTGCGATAGAACAGCAAGCTGCCAACACCAAACAGCAGCATACCTGTTATCAAAAGGCCAATAATGTAGATGTCTTCCACGTCCTCCACGGACAGTACTGTCAGGCACACCGGTCTCCACTTTCGCCATGGATCCAGGGCGTATCTGGCAGCAAGTGTCCCCGGAGGGCAAGCAGGCTCCCCACTGCCCGCTCTTTCCGTCGAAAATTTTTTGTCAATTACATCGAGAGACCAGCCAACTAATTCCATAGTTAGTTCTTCGGATGAAAACACGGTAGGAGGCTAGGGAAAAAAAAAGTTGGACAAAAAGACAGCACAAGAAGACTAAGTGGCGAGCAGGGAAAAAAAAAAAGGTGGGGGGGCAGGGAGCAGAGCAGAAGCGTCCGCCTTCGTCGAGAGCCAAGCAGAAAAAGCCCTGTAACGGTGATGACCTGTATACGGCCGGTATCACATATTCTAACGTGGCATATGTACTGTATGTCATATTTTATAAAGGCCCCTGTAATGTACCACATCATATTTGCGAGTGTATAGACCACAAATGTTCCATCGTGATAGCATAATTGTTATATTCTGCATACCCACAAAAAAAAAAAAAAGAAGAAGACTTCATTAACGGGTTCTGTCTTAACCATGTCTGTCGATGCTGATTTCCCAGTCGACTGGCTCACAGCAGCGGACGGACGTTATCATCACGTTTCACTGTGGCGTGTGAATTTGTCATTTTCCCGCCGTCTTTGTGCGACATGAATGTGAGACGAGGTGTTAATTTTTTTTTTCTTTCTTCGTGAACTTTTGGTTTTCTCATCATGATAAAAATGATATGAGGTGAGAGCAAGAGAAGCTTCTCCTTGTCGTGTCATTTAATCCACTGCTTAAACATCACACATTTATTTTTATGCTAAATTCGAAGTTGTCATTAATACTCATTATTTTTTCTCAATAAGTCAACATTTTAGTATATCTCAGCTGTATTTTATTGAATCCTTTTTTTATTTCTTTTTTTTTTAAAGCTAATCTTGTTCATTTGATTTCCAACCAAGCGATGCCTTCAAAGCGGTGCGCATTTTGCAGTTTGAAATCCAAGCTTGTGGACTGACAGCTGAACTCTTCCCCTCAAAAATGGCGCACGTTTGAGTTAAAATTGTTGTCTTCTTTTTTATCAGACGACTTGACTGTTTTATGAACAGACACATGGGGCAAGTTATTTTATGAGGTCAATTGTATTTAAATGTGTTTGCAAAATATGTGAAATAGTTAATGATAAAAAAAAAGAGTAAAAATCTCAGTGATTTCATCGAATTCATGTAAATTTTTCAATGTACACTGTTTTTATAACACAATTTGCTTCAGTTTTATCATTGGTAATAAAATTGATTAACCAATTCTTAATTTGTTTCAATCAAATTAATACACAATTGTTATTATTTTTCTTAATAATATTGAAAATAAAAAATCAATAAGAAATTGTGCCTGTCTTTAAATTTGTATAAATCAATTCATCAATTCAAAATCAGTTATATGAATAAAAAAAATGGAACATGACTAAATACATGTCAAAAATATACGCGTTTGTCTTCATAATGACACAATAAATAATTCATTTTTTCTGTGACATTATTTTATACAGTCGAAATGAATACATACCGGTAATTGTCCAATATATATTTATATTTTTATTTTAGTATTATTTAGTAGTGGTATCTTTTTCTTTTTACATTTCAGTATTTACAATTAAGCACTGAAAAAATTCATCAGATAAACACATTTGAAGTGATTGATTATTACATAATGTTTAAAGAAGCCAATTTTAAGCGACACTTTGACGACCATTGGCCAAAACGACTGGCCTCAAGCACCCCTACAATCCTTTGCACTTTGCAGACCGCACTGATTTGACTAAAAGCCCTCTCAGTCCGAGATTTTTTTTTTTCAAATGGAGGTCCATGTAGGCAATAATCATCCATAATACATCTGTGCTTACATTAAAAAGTGCTTAGCAGGTGGAGAGCGTGGAGATGTGTGTGTGTGTGTGTGCGCGCACGCGTGTGTGTGTGTTTGCGTGTGTGTTTTGTGGTTCTAAACGCTTGACCACTCGCTAAGTATAAAGCACCATCGCTGGTGAGGCGTTTAAGTGCACGGGATGTTTTGGAATGATGGGATGACTCTTGACTCGCTGTTGTTGGAGCACTCCCACGCTGCACTTCATCTGTTCAATGTTGTTTAGTATTTTAAACAAGTGTGTGTGCGTGTGTGTGTTTTTAGGGTTGCTCCTGGTCGGTGATCTTCGTGGATCTGGACGCCCACAACCGAAACAGACAAACGTTGTGCTCCCTGCTTCCTCGAGAGTCCCGCTCTCACGTGAGTGCAGCCACAGTGTTACACCAACCACCCACTGATGTTTGCGTGGGAGGGACCATCGGGGTGGATTCTTTCTACTAGTCATTTTTATTTCTATTTGACAAGGCGATGGTGATCATGAATAATAAGTCGTCACTTTCATCGTATGACTCATATGTTGCACATGTGCCCATGTGTGAACAGCAGCTGAATCCATTTTCAATTTCATCTGTGCTGTATGTTTCACATACAGTACATTTGACAATAAAGTTTATCCAATCCAATCCAATCCAATCCCAGCCCGGCATTCAAACCGAATCGGGAGCAAACCGTTTAAGAGGACTTACTGGAGGCTCAAAAATGTGATATGTTCATTCATCTGACCTTGGCACAAAGCATAAATTGGAAATTGTGTATTATTTCTTGTTTTTCGTTTTATTTCTATTTTGTTTATAGTTGGTGTTTTACATTTGTCCAAAAATAACACCAAAAGCATTATGATACATACAGTACGTCCTTACATCAATCTCACAGTTGGACCTTGAAATGTGGGTTAACTATAAAATATAAGCGAAGGAAAATGACATCTGTGTTTACAAGGTTCAAGTTTACAAGATTCATGGCAAAATGGGAGAAAACTTGAGAGTGGAGGAGCACTGATAAGAAAATATATTGAAGCAGTCGATGTGTGTAAGGGGGTGGGGGGCATGGGCGAGTTAGTGGGGCTGTGGCTTTCACCACGAAACGGTGGTTATTAATTAGCAGCTGTTCCACTGAGCTGATTAACTTTTTCCCCGAGATGAATCCTGGTGCATTTGAGTGCTGAATGGACTCTAAAAAGCTGAAGTGTTTCCTCTCGGAGGCGTCCTCAATTCGCTTCTCGGAGCAGCTGCGATCTTAATCCCCTCTTCATCTTCTTCACCTCCCCCCCATCCTCTTCGCTCCCGTCAGACTTGGAATAGAAGCCTCGTGACGACAGCTATGAGAGGTTAATTGCGCACATCAGACAAACGTCAAGGTGTCAGCGGGTGTCAGGAACTCGGCACCGCGCCTCAATGTTTGAAAATGAGGCTTGAAGAAGAAACAAACCACAAAATGACTAAAATATCAGTGTGACATCCGGACCCTTTGGCCTGTGACGGAGGATTGGAATTCAATATTCCATTTGGCGAGACATTCGGCCACCCGCCTCGGGTGCGGCAAGACACAACCAACAGGGAGAGCCACATGGACTTTTTTTTTCTGGACTCATTATTCAGGGTTGTCGTGTTTAATTCTGTTGTGGCATTATCAGGAATATATAAGCGCAATGTCATTAATGAAACCGCACCTATATTGCACGCTCACTCGACGTAACAGAAAACTCAAATTTTTTTCAGTCTGTGGCCTATTTTGAGTTCTTTTCCTCTGGGCCATGGTAGTGAGTGTTGCGATTAACTGGCAACCAGAGTGCCGATATCAATCCTGCAACATTTACATTGCATGTGTGCATGTGCCTAGAATTGATTTTTATATTTTTTTCTTGTGTATTACTTCAAGTCATTTTCCCACCAAGCTTTCATAATGAAATTGAAAAAAAAATTACTGGAAAAAAAATATAGTAGAATTGGAGAGACACTTTTTTTTTCTGTTTGGTAGAACACAGACGCAGCCTTACTGCCGACCATCAGCTACCCTGCCTTTGCCGTGGACGACGACGCCCTCTACAGCCAGACACTTGACAAAATCGTCCGCAAGCTGCGTGGCAAATACGGCTTCAAGCGCTTCCTCCGCGATGGATACCGTACCTCCAATGAGGACAAGGACCGCCGATACTACAAACCTGCTGAAATGAAGGTAGGACATGAGTTATTTAGTCTTGGTTAGTTGAATGAAAATTTCACTCTATTTTACTGACTGAGGGGAACAAGCCCTAAAACCTCATTTGTAATCGTAAGTATTGTTTGAGAACCTGATTTGAAATGCTCGCAGAGGCTTGAATCCCTAATTTTAAACACTTAACTTCACATGGTGTTAATTTATGATCGTCTCGGTTGAAAGTGTTTTGCAGCCAAGAGGAGTCCGAAATTCTTCACAGGTTTTTGTTATTCGTGGTAGGGCTCAGTCCCTGCCCCCGACTAATTGCCGGAAATTTTGCACTGCCTTCAGTGTCTATGCTATTTGTTAAGTACGCTACCCTTTCTGCAACAATATCAGCAATCCTACCAAGGCCGAGGTAGGGCCGAAGCCAGTGAACTGAAGAAGTTGCCAGCATTGAGAGAGAGCAACAGCCCATCTGTGTCACAGCGTAACCAATCAGACAAGTGGCTCAAGCGCAAAATAAACCCCATGACCTCAACGGACGTTGGTCTCAAACTCGGCTCTTCTATCTTCCTCCCGTCACCTCCCTCTTCATCTTATCACGTCTCCTCTAGCATCCTCCTACATCCTCAACGGCCGCTTATCGCCACACAAACACATTTAAAAGACACGCATGGCTGCACCTTCACGCCAGGAAGTCACATTAGGAGAACTGGCGAGTCGACGCTTTGAAGACATCCATGCAGCTTACTATGTTATTGCATTGAGACATTTTACACATAGTCATTATATGTTGTGTGTAGAATTTTGAAGGAAAAATGTATATACACACGCACACACACACACACACACAGTGTGTATATATATTTTCTTACTTTTTTTTTTTTTGCAGATCCAGTCAGTGACATCATTGTATCATTGTTCGATCTGGAAATTATGATATTACAACCGATCAGCAATGATACATAAAATGCATATATCTGCCCAGCCGATCACATCTGTGTAAAGTTTTGAGAAAACCCTTGAAGAGAACATGCAAACTCCACACAGGAAAGGCCACAGCCCGGATTCAAACCCCCAACGTCAGAACTGTAAAGATGTGCTCATCACTTCCTCGCATATGCAATTTTTTAAAATCAAACAACTGCACTGTGCTTGTTACGTCGTTGAGGTTAGGCTTGTTCCACTCCCTGTGCCTTCACTAATATGGCGTATCTGTACCAAACAAGGAGATCCGAATACAAATACATGTATTCCTCCCCCAACAATACCTGCTTTGTGTTTTATCTTGATCCTTTCTGGTTAAATACTCATCATCTGACAAAAGTTTGTGCTGTCATCCACTTGAAAGTGGACCTTCTCACCTCGCTGAAATGGGAAAGCAATAAATCCTCACTTCCACCCTTTTTCTTTTTGTGTCTGTCCCGACAGCTCTTTGATGGGATTGAGTGCGAGTTTCCCATATTCTTCATCTTCATGATGATTGACGGTAAGCCTCCTCACATCCACACCTTGACCGGCTCCCAGGGTGCCTGGAGCATGAGCCGAATGACGTTTTTTTAAAATGCCGAATTTAGTGGAATTAAGGTGTGAAATTTCATGAATGGCCTTTAAACAAATTGAAAAGTTTCTCAAGAGAAATGCCATTTCAAAGATCTGTATTCCCTTTCTTCATTGCACTGGCATTTAGTTTTATTAGAGCTGATAAATAATCTTAATATTTAGATGCTGATGTTTTTTTTTTCTTGTTGGTAGAAAAAGCATAACATCCACTCAAATCCCAATATTCTTGTGTGTGTGTGTTTGTTGCAGGTGTGTTCAGGGGGAACCAGGCTCAGGTGAAAGAGTACCAAGACCTTCTTGACCCGATCATCTTTCAGTCTTATGAGGGCAAGTATTCATGCGGCAATTATTGAGTGGTAAAATCCTTTTCCTCAAACTGACGACTCAGTGATCGGTTTGTCACTCTAGGCCACGCTGTCGTCCCCAAGTACTACTACGTGCCCGCAGACTTTGTGGAGGCCGAGCAAAGCAAGCATGGCAGTCAGAAGCGCTTCCCGAGCAATTCCGGCCGTGACGGCAAGCTCTTTCTGTGGGGCCAAGCTCTTTACAACATTGCCAAGCTGCTAAGTAAGATACAGTAAATACAATTGATGGACGGCTAGATGTCATAAGATTCTGTGAAATTGATTCCTGATGCACCTTTTTTTTCCGAATGCTTTAGTGTTAGTTTTAGTTTTTCTCTAGGCTTTAGATTTTGTTGGTCAAACTGAGGCAGGGGTGATAACTGTACAGTACAATAAGATAATGTATATATAATTGATTTTAAAATTAATTTATTGATAACATTTATTTGCGTGTCGATGACCTTGTGTCCCAGTTGACGAACTGATCAGCCCCAAGGACATTGACCCCATCCATCGCTACGTACCTCGCCAGGACCAACGCAACGTCAGCATGCGCTACTCCAACCAGGTCAGACCTCAATGCTTCCATTGTCTGACAAAATATATATATATATCCCAATTTAGCTTAGCGCTGTCTGGTTGGTGTGACAGAACACAAATGGATTTAAAATGTGACCAAATGACAATAAACATATTGGGTTCTACTGTTGGCCGGTGAAAGGTAAGGGATGCTGGAGGTTAAAGTAAGTTATTTTCAACACAAAAGGAAAACCTATACGCAGGTGGACGTGGTTGCGTTGCTGTGTCGGTGCACTCCATTTACAATTATGATCAAATTTAAATTTTCATTTTTTTAGACAATGACATGTTTTTGGCAAAAGAACAATAATGAATTCATTCAAATTGATTTGTGACGATAAAGGGTAAAAAAATAGCAAATGCAAGTGTGAGCTCTGGCATTTATATCTATGAATATATACAGTACATGGGTGAAATTTGCTTATTTTGGGGTCTCGGGTGGCAGGTGCTTAACCTAAGATTTGACGAAGTAGATCACGGCTCAGCATGAAATTTGATGTACATTTTCTTCAAGACGGGCGGCCCGGTAGTCCAGTGGTTAGCACGTCGGCTTCACAGTGCAGAGGTACCGGGTTCGATTCCAGCTCCGGCCTCCCTGTGTGGAGTTTGCATTTTCTCCCCGGGCCTGTGTGGGTTTTCGCTGGGTGCTCCGGTTTCCTCCCACGTTCCAAAAACATGCATGGCAGGCTGATTGGATGCTCTAAATTGTCCCTAGGTGTGAGTGTGGGCGTGGATGGTTGTTCGTCTCTGTGTGCCCTGCGATTGGCTGGCAACTGATTCAGGGTGTCCCCCGCCTACTGCCCGGAGACGGCTGGGATAGGCTCCAGCACCCCCCGCGATCCTAGTGAGGATCAAGCGGTTCGGAAGATGGATGGATGGATTTTCTTCAAGACATGACACATGAGAAATAAGAATTCACACAGATATTTTTTGGTTTTCGTTTTGACCGTAGCAACAAACTCACCTTTTTAAAGGTCTTGAAAATGCTCAGAAATTCACCAACATTTGCCACTGCAAATGTCTTAACGACAGTCTGGTGTAAAGGGTCCCAGATGTTACCCCAAACAATTAACTCGCTTGAACCCCCTGGTAAGTGCTCACTGATTGTTATGAAATTCAGAAGACCCATTTAGAATGACAGGATGCATGGAAGAGTGTCAAAAACCCATTACATGCAAATGAACAGGAAGCTGTCTATTTAGTAAGAAGCCGCCATTCTTGGATATTTTTTCGTTTCCACCAAATGTCTGTCGAAAATATCGTACTGTGAGTTCAAAGGGAGGTAATGGATGTGTTTCAGGGCCGCCACACCATTCATATTACCCAGTAGGTGTCACTACGTCTTGTTATATAACACGGCGGATGCGTCAGCACTCGAGATGGTTGTGTGCATGTGCGCGTGTAGCTCACTGTGATGCGTTCCAGTCCATTTCGCTAGAGGAGCATCGATGCATTTCACGGAGTGGCGCATAAAAAGGCCGCTGTGAGTAAATGAAGCAATCACACGTGACGACGTAGTCGTCTTCATTTGTCCGTGCGCCGCCACGTCCTGTAAATAAAATGTTCAGAACGCTGCCACGTTGCATCACATTAATGGCATATAAAATGGCATATAACCCATTGAAAGTAATAGTGCTGTAAAACTAGCGATAGTTCTTCCTCGCCAGTGATGATTACCGATTGACTTGGACGGCCAATTTTATTTTGAGATTTCATAAAATGCTTTTTTTCTCCATTTGTGGCCTGCCCTGTAATATACCCCACACTCCAACAAAAGATTCCTTCTTTTTATGAATCCCTTTGGAATAAAATATGGTGCCTTTTCCCACATTCGGTGTTATATATTCTGGACTCTACATTTGATTTATGATTTTTTTGTTTTTAATAATTGTCGAAACTAACGTTGTGGTGTCCTTCAAACAAATCATTGTTTCAAACAAATGTCTACAGAGCTAGATGTGGCATCTGTAAAGCTGATAATTATCGTGGAGTTTTAAGACAAATTGGCAAAAATTAGAAAAAACGCATTGCTCACAATGAATGTGTATTCATTGTTTAAAAAACAAAACATCGAAGTACCATAAATGTTGTAAAAACATGCCCAAGATGTATTACATTTATTGTGTTGGTGGGGTGGTGGGGGGCGGGGGGTCTTACTGTATTTCAATCACACACACACACACACACACACACACACACACACACACGTGTGTATATTAATAAGCCCATCAATTTCATCAGTCGATATTAGCTATTTCAAAATCAGGAAAAAGTGGCCGGGGTTTTTTTTTTTCTGACATTTGCTTGTTTTTATTTTATACTTAAACGCATGACTTTTTAGAAAGAATATACATGAAATACACATTTAACTGTGATGTAAAACAGTCAAATGTTATGCCTGTCATTAATATTTAATTTATTGCTGTCATTATTAAGGGATCAAAAAAGAAGTCATGATATATATTTTAATCGATTATTAATTTTGTTCTGAAAAATAGCGGAATTGGCATCCGCCTGAAAAATTGCGTACCGGCCTGACTGTCAATGCATCGCCGTATTAAAGCAAAATGCTGCTGTGTATTTGCAAAATGTTAGCAACGTGCAAAAAGGGGAAAAAATATGGTACGTTATGTCATGTCTGACTTCCACACGCTGTTAGTAATGCCAGACGCACATCACGTCATTTGGCATTCATGGGGGCACCTGCTGCATTTGTTTGTGTGCACCATGATAGATTTTTGCTTCTTTTCAGTCACGCACCTGAGACTGCCTGCAATGTCGTCATGGTTACTGCCCAACCATTGCATTGATGCGGGATGGGGGGGGCGAAAATGCCTCGATGGAGAGAAAATATTTCAACCTGCTGTACTTTTCATCCTTGCATCACTACCCTCCAGCATGCAGGTGCATCTTGGTAGAGGATTATGGCATATACATGTGTGCTCGGTACTGTGCTGCCGTCACGCACGTACAGTAAAATCTTTATGTCAAAGTCGGGTTTCAAGTTTGGATGAGGGTTTTAAAAAAGGCTTGGTGTTTCAAGATTTTGAGTCTATTCTATATAACTGGGGTTTAAAGCAGTTCCAAGTTGAGACTTGATAATTATATCGTACGAATCAGGCCTCTTATCTTTTTGTTTCACCGCAGGATATTGTAGGAATATGCCTTAGAATGCATGGATATTTTCCACATAGTGTACGTACCCCTTAAAGCTTCTCAAGGTCGGTAGAATATTCCCCCTCCGTCTTTTACCAACTCTACAGCCCCACAATATCATCCTACAACCCCTTGAACCCATCCTTGCGCCCCCTCCTGCCGTCCCACCGTCCAGGCCTTATCATTTCTTTGATGTTAAACCTGTGACACGTTCAAATGCCCTCATCAAAAATACGAATCTCTGTGCACCGGCACGCAGCCGCCAGCGGCATGAAAGGAAGGGGATTATATTTCATTTCACATGGAGACGGAGAGCGCCGGTGAGGGAGATGGGAGGAATGCGGCGGCGTTCTCCCGCTTCGACTTTGTGCAAGTCTTTTTTATTCCTTTGTGATGCCACACTCGCAGACTGGGAGGCAACGTGACCTTGGAAGAGAGACACGCTCAATGCAAACTTTTCTGTTTCAAATCGATGATTGAAGATTTCTGCCAATCAATTGGGCTGAGTGGCAGGCTGTCAACGAACACCACACGACAGGAAATAAAACAAACAAAACAAAAGAAGGTATGACATGAAAATAAGTGAAGCAGTCGCAGTGTGATATCTGCTCACATAACATTTATATGAGCTTCACTAATCGGTGAGTGGTTGAAAGTATATACACTGCAATATAAAAATAAGTGAAAATATACTTCATTATGAAGAGGTAACAAACAAATTGTGCTTTAACTTTAAGTGGAGGGGAGAAGGACACCAGCTCTACTATTGAAAAAGTTATTCGCATTTTATTTTTAAAACCTTTTTTTTTTTCGAGCCAGACGCGAAAAGTTTGTAAAAAGACTCGTTCGTATGAGGGAATTAAACAGAAGTTCGGGTTTCCAAAGAAACATTAGCATTTCATTTTACGAACTAAAACAAGAGTTCGAGTTTTAAATTGGACCTTCAAATTGGGTTATATATTTTTTCAGATTCACAGATTTTGGGGGATCACTTTCTCTCAATTTTTGACCCATTTTTAATTTTTAAAAAACTTTTTTTTTTCATTGAGTACACTTTTTAAATTTTCATGTCATTTCTTACATGAGTTGTATTCTAAACTTTTTTTTCATTTTTCTTACTTTTTTTTTTTACAATTGTTTTTTAGATATTGAACTACTTCTAACAGTTTTTTACATTTATTTTTTTTGGACAGTTGCCACAGATTATTTTGGCCACTTGTCAGTATGAAAAAACACATCCTTGAAAACAACAATCAATCAATAGAAAAGTTAGAAAAAAAGTAGAAGGACTGAAGTTGTTCTCGCTTTTGGGGCTCAGGTGCCTCCGCAGTCCACACTCTGGCAAAATCCCTTGTTTGTTTTCACAGATTTACCGCTGGCCACAGATTGATTGTCAGCAAGGGGAAGGCGAACAAAGCACCAGAAGCATAATGGTTCTTTTCCTTCCCCCCTACCCCTAGGGGAGAAGAGAGAGCTCGGCGTCAGGAAATGAGGAAGGGCAAGATTAAGGTTAAAAAGAAGAATGGGATTGGATAAGAAGAGAAAGGGAAAAAAATGGTGGATGGTGCACAAAACGAGATAATTAGGACCAAATTCAAGGAAGCGGAAAACAAGGACGGGTAGAAGGCAATGAAATAAATGATGAAGTAAAGAAGGACTTTTCTTGTTCTCCTGAGTTTGTTAAAATTGGAATTTAGCTGGCAAATGCGACGAAATGGTTGACTCCAGGTAGTGTCCCCTGACCGACGGATTTATGGCTTAGTTGTCAACATTAATTGTTATTGTCAATTTTTTAATGATAGGACCTTTAGCCGACACTAACTTCTGATTGTGTGAATGTGTGGACTAGTTCTACTGTCTTGGTTATGGTGTCAAAGTAGAGAGCCAGGGTCAGGGTTTAAAGTCAAGGTTTCAAACCTGAGTGAGGTTTGCAAAACTAGGGTTTAGGTTTCAAATGAAGGTTTCAAACCCGGGTTGATGTTTTAGGGCACAGGTGTCAAAGTCAAGGCCCGGGGGCCAGATCCGGTCCCTCACATCATTTTATGTGGTCCGCCAAAGCAATTCATGTCTCAACTTCCATGATCCTTGCGAAAGTTTGGACCCAAATGTCAAATTGTGATTGTGTGATGAATAACGTTGAAATTTTGCAATCATCTTGTTACCCTGTCTACACTCACTTGAACAATAATCGAACAAACAGCGATCAAATAGCTGTTTTGAAGACTCGTCACAAGGAAGCAGTGACAGGTTCGATGATGGTTGAAATGACAGCCGAAACTGTCAGCTCGGTAAGAATTTCCCTCTTCACCAAAAGAGACCATTGTCTGGAAAAAAAGAAACTTTCAACCTAATTGAACAAACACCTAGTTGGCTTGAGTGATTACAAAACTAGTCATCCATCCATTTGTTTGTGGACAAGTAATAATACGATGAGATCATTCCGTAAACATTTATTCGGTTTCACAGTTGTAACGACCCTCCGAGGGAAGACGTAACTCCAAAGTGGCCCATGACAAATATTTGTTTGACACCCTTGTTGTAGGGTTTCAAAACACGGTTTGGTGTTAGCCCGGCTTGATGTTCGGGTTTCAGTGTCTGTGCGCTGCTGAAAATTACTTAGTGTGTCCGGGGGTAGAGCTTGCATGTGAAATGTGTTGCTTGTGGGAAAGTGTCAGTGGTGCCACGCTGAGTACCGCGATTCATTTTTCATGGCTGCTGGCTCAACCTCCTCCTGCAGCTCGCAGCCGACTTTGTCTGCTTCCACTCTACTTTTCCACCGCATCAAGCCGTTGACCGTGTAGCACTCCTTCAATGAGTTGCTGAAGTGACTTTTTGGAAAGAATGTGCATGAAATATACAGCAGGTGAATAATGCAAGCTCCAGGAGCGACAATCTGACTTCTTTTGTGTGAGCCAGCGCTCACCTACTTTCTCCCTAGCGACCAAACAACTTTTCGTATCCTACTAAAAAAGAAAAAGACACAATATCATGACGGTTTAGCGACGAAAGGCTCATTTTGATGCCTTCAGAGGATGCAGGGCAGCATTTCAACGCAGAATAGACTGTCTTACTGCATCATCCGCAGTTGCTGGTTCAGGATTTACATCTCATTTCAATTCCGCGAGCATTGAGGGTGCACTTTGCCTCCATCCGCTGTCAGTTGATGCCGAATTGTTCTGGATTCTTATTTCAGCTCACATCACTTCATCTCCCGCAGTGTCAGTCGACCTCCGTCAAACCGGTGCACTTTTTTGTGCACTTTTGTTGGCTTTCAGCCCGGATGAACGGCAAATGAACACTTTATTCTCCAAGGGTTGCAGGGGGTGCTGGAGCTTATCCCAGCCGTCTCCGGGCAGTTGGCAGGGGACACCCTGAACCGGTTGCCAGCCAATCGCAGGGCACACAGAGACGAACAACTATCGGCGCTCACACTGACACCTAGAGACAATTTAGAGTGTTCACTCAGCCTGCTATGCTTTTTTGGAATGTGGGAGGAAACCGGAGTACCCGGAGAAAACCCACCCGGAGCCGGGATTGAACCCACGACTGCTGCACTGTGAGGTCGATGTGCTAACTCCTGGACCACCGGGCCGCCCTACTTACCTTTCTGCCTTTCTACCGAATCTTCCTACGCACCCACCTTTCCTCCGGCCTAAACTACAAACTACCTAGCTGTTGACATGAACCTCACATTTTGTGTGTATGTGTATGTGTGTGTGTGTGTGCGTGTGTGCGTGTGTGTGTGTGTGTGTGTGTCTCTCTCTCTCTCTCTCTCACAGGGCCCCATAGAGAATGATGTTGTGGTCCATGTTTCACTGATCGCTGAGAGCCAGAGGTACATTGTGCATTTGACTTTTCTTCCGGTCGTCCTGTTTGTTGTCGCGATTGTACATTTGTGATCACACTCTGTTCCTCTACTGTAGCACTTAAACTAAACAAAGTACAAAAACAATTTTAAGTGAGGATGTTATGGAAGAAGACATATGGTACATATCCTTTTTTATTTTTATTTTTTTAATATTTGTGTTTAGACTGCAAGTGTTTCTGAACACGTACGGTATTCAAACGCAGACCCCGCAGCAGGTGGAGCCCATCCAAATCTGGCCTCAAAAGGAGTTGGTCAAGGTAATGCATTCTCACACACACACACACACACACACACACACACACACACACACACACACACACACACACACACACACACACACACACACGCATACCGACTTATTCCTGAAAGCAGCGGATTTGAGAGATAACGACATGATATTTCATGGAATCTTTGCATCAAACTTGAGAATTCAGCCTGAGCAACATGGAATTTGCTCGGCTTTTTGTCATGACTAGAGCCATTAAAAGTTTGCAAGGACCTTAAAGTCGACAAGGTCACATCTTGACCAAACCTCCTTGTGTGTTCTACATACTTGGCCAATAAAGATGATTCTGATTCTGATTCTGATTCTGAACAGCTCGTGTATGATGACGTTTTTGCTTACTTAGGGACAAAAAGCCGACAGTTTGTCATTTCTGTTATGCAAAGTACATGGCTGGCCTATTAATCATCGTTTGATTAAGTCATTTTTGCATTGGTTTGTTATGAGCGGGTTTCATTCACTTCTAAACAAGTGGAGTCATAAACATTGTGTACGTGATTGCCTTCTGCGATCAAGTGGCACTAGCAAGTTAACATTGCTAAGCTACATCCCCTTTGCTTTGTGTTTACGGTAATTGCAAGAGTCCCCCCCCCCACCCCCAAACAAAAATTGCATCGACACCGCCGCAGAGCTAATCAATGTTGCAATCAGTCAGATTGCATGTCAGCAGCCATTTCCTCATCTTGATTGTCACATTCATCAAAGACATGCTGTCAGCTCCATGCCATTGATCCTCTCAGCGCTGCCGTACTTAGCCACGATTGATCAACATAATGGCCCGGATCAACCGCCGTCATTTTCCCCGAAAGAAAGTCGTACTTGGATGCTCTACCAGAAACACATCTTAGGTAAAAATAGGATACGTGAGCCCGGCAACACTCCAGCGCAGACGGCAGACGACAAACACGCACATTTACACACTTGCAACCTTTCAACTCACAGCTCACATGGCTGAGAAGTCTTTGTTTATCATACGATCCGCAGTCAGGGTTTCATGAAATGAAATACACACATGCAGGACCTTGCCCAACACACTTACAATGCGAGCAGGAACAAATAAAAAGTAAAAAGCAACATTTTACGGAACTTAATTTACGAGCTATTGCCTGTTTCTTTGCTTTTGTGAACAATGATATCATATCATCTCATGTAGTGATCTGCTAGCTAACTAACAATCAGAATGTTTAATTGTCACCCACAGTCGATGTTTTCCCTGCCGCTGCCATTGGCCATTTTGTTCCCGATGTTTGCTGTGTGTGTCTGTGTGTGTGTGTGTGTGTGCGTGTGTGTGTGTTTGTGAGCTTGCATTGTTGCAGTTATAGACTTGGTATGAAGAAGGCTGCATTTGGATGCATCTTCTGTGGCGTATGATAAAATAATCACTTGCAGTACTTCTTAGGAGGCAAAGCGTTCAGAGATCATTCGGCAGAAAGTGAAGTTCATGATCCGGCGATGATGATGATGCTGATGAAGAAAAGCATTAAGAGAAAACTGCGGCGGCCGTCGTTGCCACTTTGTCACATATCTTCTGCATCCTTCAACGCCTTTTAGTGCGAAATTCACTCTGCTCGTTGTTTACCCGCCCGGGGGTCAGAGCTGGAATCGCGGAGCAAGCGGCGGGATTTAGTACAGACTACAAATTAAAAGAGCACTTTGTAGAGTGGATAACTGTAAAGACACTTTTCGATTTTCTGCCTGCCGCTTAATGGACTTTTCCTGAGCTTCAGCCTGCCCGCTTGTGTAATCCTTCAGAGCGCTTGAAAGCCGACCGCGCAAGCACACTGTGTGCGCCTGTGTGGAGCATACTGTGAATCACACAGTGGAACACACAGGAGCACATAGCGTAGAGCATCCAGCGTAGTCTACTTTACCCTGACGTGAACTTTTTTTTTGTTGTTGTTCACCGGCCTCCGTGGCGACTCGTTTCCCAAAGTTACTCAGGCATTCGGCATTTTTCACTCGTCATAACGAAGTTGTTGGGCGATTATTTTTAATATGTTTGTAGATGACTCTGGCATGCATGCTAATGATTTCTCGATCTAGAGTTACAACTTTTTCAAACATAAAAGGACCCTGTGCACACCCAATTTTCGACTGCAGAAATGTTTCACGCTACATACAGTTCATCAAGTATTCAACTTTGATCAAGTTGTCTGCAAGGTTTTGCTCCTTTTATAGGAAAATATGCGGCTATAATAAGGCATCTTTAGTTATGTAGGCCATATGTTCCACGAGGCAACTCAATGTGCTTCACACAAGCAAGGAAACACTTGTGATGTCATGCACTCGTGTGAATTAAAATCCGTGCAGACCAGCTGCCTCATTGGCATTCTCCACATGGGAGCCGAGTCGGGTGCAGAGGTTGTTCTCACCATAGTGTGCGTGTGCGTGTGTGTGTGCTTGTGTGTGTGTGTGTGTGTGTGTGTGTGCAATTCTGCTTCATCCTCAACGAACCTTTTTTTTTCCTTTTGGTGAATACATTGTCCTGCTCTTTACTTAAGAGTGTGTTTTATTTTAATTGGAACAACCTTTTAGCCACTGTGTTTGCAGAGGTGTTGCACGGGAGGAGCACAGTACCACCTTTTGACTGACTTGGTGAACTGCACTTCCGGGAGAGTGAAGGGCCGGCTGTCCATCGTGTTGTATCTTAAAACAGAGCTTTCTTGTCTCTACAGAATCGCGTTATTGGAGTGGCTGGCCACCCATCAATTGTGAAATTTGACATGAGTTTGAATGTGATTGGCTAATTCTGAACGCAGTCTCGTGTCTGTTTATAAGAGGGTGTGCACACATTTGCAACCACATAATCTCAGTTGATTTTCCGAGGTCACAACGGTGGAAAAAGTTTTGGAAATAATGCACGTCGATTTCATTTCAAAAATATGTCATTTTAACAAGCGTGTGGAGACTTTTTATATCCACTACGCAAGTACAGTGCTGCAAAAAAGGTATTAGCTCTTTCCGCATTTTTTTTTAATTTTGTTTCCCCACTTTAATGTTTAAGATCATCAAACAAAGAAGCCCCATCATGTCAACGCCAGAATGCAAGCAGGGCTGCAGCTTTGTGCGATACACAGATAAGCGTTAGCCTCTGATGAATGCCTCTTAAACTGTCGACAGTATCTAATGTTTCCAAAAAAGAAAACATGAACTTTACATTTGTATCAAGATACAAAAAAACAAAACACACTTGGGAGAACATTTCAATTCAAGAAAAAAATAAAATAATAATAATAATCACCCTACCCTTTAAATGTCACATTCAGAGTGGATCTCAAGGGCAAGGAAGCTGCTCCGATGATGTATTCTGTTCACATAGCAGATGAGGATTTCACACCTCTAAGCTGAAGATGGTGGGGGGGGGGCACGGGGAATCAATGTCCAACTCAATTCTCTTTGCATCTTCCAATATGGTGCATTCAGACAGCCGACAATACAAAAGAGGCTTTTTAGCAGCCGAGCGGACACACTCCACTTTGCTCAGCTCGACGGCATCTTTAAATGCTTCGGAATCACGTTAAAGGAGAAGGCCGGCACCTTTTGTCCCTGCATTGCCCTTTTGCAGAACAGCCTTGGAACTGCTGATGCACTTTGTCGAGGGGTTATATTTGTCTCAAACGTGTGTTGAGTGCCAGAGCTGGCCCGTGCTTACTTTGGGCTCCGAAGCAAAATTTTAGTTTGGGGCCTTTATTTCTGCCGATAATACTCATAGATTATAGTTTTTTTTTTCCTCGTTAGGGGATGATCATGAGGAGAAAATGTTTTTAAGAAAGACTGAGTTTCGAAACAAACATTTCAAGAAGTGAAGGAATACTTGGGGTACTGGATGTCATCTGGGCCACTTTCAAGAATCAAACCCACAAAAAAAACAACAACCTGTGTAGTACGCATTTATTGATGAAAGTGTCATACAGTTTATTTTTAGTTCTAAAAAAACTGCAACAATTTTACTTCTCCCCTTGAAAGAGTTTATATTTCTTTGGTGTCTTGTGGCTCTTGAGCAACATTCCCCCCCACCAAGAAATGCAATCCCGGCCAATAACAATGGCGATAAAAACACACACAATGGTGGTGGCCGAGTTTCCGTCTCTTTTCAATGCATTCCCCCATCCCAGATGCTATGTATCAACAGTGCCTTCTTGCCGTTGCTGTTGCTTCTCCTTCAGCCCCGTGTGGGGGGGGACCGCTAAGGACGCCGCTAATGGTGTGTAGGGCACCTTTTCATTAGCGCCACATCTCATAAACACTAAAGATAATAACAATGCCGGTGGGTGGGCGCGCTGCTACGCGAAGGTAATTTCTGCAACAATGGGGACGATCACAGCTGGAGCCCGAATGACTTGCCCCTACCACCACTTGTGTTTATTAATGCGAGCTTACTATCTTCCTACAGGCGTACCGCTTCCTGGCCGTCAATAACAAGCTGGGCCTGAGTGGGCGTCCGGATCGACCTGTGGGCTGCATCGGGACCTCAAAGGTGAACACGTGCTAACACATGCTCACTTGTACATTCGCGGCTCCCTCCCACACGCCACAGCGTCGACGAGCGCTCGGAGGCTGCAGCTGAGGGAGTCCAATAATTCATTTCCCAGGGTCAATTTTGGTGCATGTTGAATTCATTTAGTGTCGACAAACCTTTTTTTTTTTTTTTTTAACCCTGCTTTCAAATTACAGACACTCCCATGAAGGTAGCATAAAATTTTTTAGCTCAAAGTATTGACTTTGGAGTGCCCTCTTCGATGGACGGGTGCATGTGTGGATGAAAATAGAACAAAATGTATATTCTAAGAGATTTATAATCTCTCAAAGTAAATTGGAATTAATATATAATACCAGTTTAAAAAATACATTTTTTTTGTTTTTTGTTTTGTTTTTGGTACTTTGGGTACTTAAAAGGTGAGCATTTTTTTTTGATTAATCGCCTTTTTTTGTAAAAAAAAAAGGTGAAAACAACTTAAAAATGTTTTTGCATTAAGGATGCAAACTTTTGATAAAGAATTTGGAATGCTGTATTAAAAAGATAACGTATTTTTTCTTTTTTTTTAATCAGTCCTATTCGTAGGTACGATGTGTTAAAAGCCTTCAAATAAATTGCAGTTATTTGTTGCAGAAGCATAACTCTCCGACTGAAAATTGGTTCACCAGACAGAATCAAGGTGCTCCCATGGCCAGTTCATTCCCCAGACCTCAACCCCATTGAGAAGCTGTTGAGTGGACCTAGCCCACTGGATGATTTTGAGAGATTTTCCAAAAGGGGAATGGGCGAAGATCCCTCTTCCTGTATTCTTCCATCTTGTGAAACATAATTGAAAAAGAGGAAGTGCTGTTTTGTTGGCAAAAGGGGCTTTTACAAAATATTTACACCAGGGATGATTTGAGAAAAAGAAATATTTAATGTATCCCCCCCCCCCTCCACCACCACTGAAAAAATTCAGTTGAATTAAAACTTAGATTTTCCTTTTTTTTTTTTTTTTGTAATTTTAATTCATTTTGGTCCTGTTTTATTGTCAAAAAAAGAATTTATTAGAAGCGAAAGAAAACATCTTCACCAGGGGAGCCAATAATTTTGGAGAGCTGGCTCTCTCTGAGTTTTACATGCAGGAAAACCTCTGGTTTAACATGTTAAGACACTTAGACTAACAGCTTGTTTGCATATTCTCTATTATAATAATAATAATAATAATAATACATTTGATTTATAAGCGCCTTTCAAGACACCCAAGGACACTTTACAATAACAAAAATTGCATGTTACACGTTACGAGCACAAGTTTAATGTCTGCCTCCGAAAAGAGATCTTGATCAGCTTTACTCTGATGAAGACCGCCACCCGAGGAATGAGTCCCTCCCCCCCTCCCCCCCCCGACCCACCCCCTCCTTCCCTCCCACCAACTCATTCCAAAGACAATGTTCAAATGATACGTTTATGGAGGGAGGACGGCTGGCTGCCAGAGGGCATGATCATCATTACTTTGCGTCTGTGTGAATTTATGCGTGTGTACGTGCATACGCACGGATGGTAAATCCGGTCTTGGGTTCAATGTGTGCGTGGCTGTGAATTTGTTATCCCATGCTTTTGTGACATGAATGGCTGGTTTTATACGCCGGCCACAGTTGTGTATACGTGATTCCTTGTGAGTGTCCATCTCATTGTGCGCGTGTGTGCCCTGCAGATTTACCGCATCCTCGGGAAGACGGTGGTGTGCTACCCGATTGTCTTTGATCTGAGCGACTTTTACCTTTCTCAAGACGTAATGCTGCTGATTGACGACATTAAGGTACGCATGCACGTGGTTGAGAATATAATGGCCACCCGTCGCCAGTGTATTCCGACAAAGCCGACATCTGTGGCCTTCTCCCCGCTCCGATAGAAGGTCAAAATGGTAAAAAGAAATGCGAAAGGTTTACAGTGTGCTAACTGGTCTTAAACCTTTATTTAAACGACGGACTGGCCATGAAACTGTTACCATCGCCCCAGTAATAAAAATAATGCAGTGTGCAAATGAGCCGTTATAAAGGCGCACATCAAATTGTCAAATGACCCGATGAGAGCGAAACGTATCAATCATTAGCAGCTTATGGTAGGAATGCTGACGAGAAAAGAAATGCGCTGCATTAGATGTTCTTCATTTTTAGTTCTTGGATATTTTCTGACATTACTCCAAATCTTCATTCTGTGAACCTTACTTAACATTTAAAGAAAACAATCCTGTTGTCTTCTTTAGATAAAAGGAGTAACTATTTTTTAAATTGTTTAGTTTTAAAAGAAAGGGTTTTTTATGTGAATAGTCTTTTTTTCCAAAAATAAAACTGTACAATATTTCTGAGAAATAAGACA
The DNA here is from genome assembly GCF_054856545.1 of Hippocampus guttulatus. Classification (NCBI taxonomy): domain Eukaryota; kingdom Metazoa; phylum Chordata; class Actinopteri; order Syngnathiformes; family Syngnathidae; genus Hippocampus; species Hippocampus guttulatus. The sequence continues at coordinate 24,877,251 of NC_141263.1, read as the reverse complement.
ACATTTTTGGGAAGATATTATAACATTATTACAACATTAGGTTTGTCATTTTTGAGGAAAAAAGTTGTAGAATTGTGAAGAAAAAAAGCAATTTTACACATACTGTATGTATATAATGTATAGGAACAAAAACAGTCTGAATATTACAGAAATAAAGTTTGAAATGTGTTAGAGGCATACGGTTACGGAAGAAATGCTTTTTTAAATCAAGAGTGCTATATTTTTCAGGAAACAAATTTTTCCAGAAAAAAAGATTTAAAATATTTTTTTTTCTGAGAAGTGGGTAGTAATATTTGGGAGTCATTTTGTAAAAATAAAAAGCAATACATATTAATATTATTATTATTGTTATTAATTGAGATATAAAAAGTTGTATATTCTCAAGAAAACAAAGCCTGTTATGGCAATAAAGCCACATTTTTTTTCACCAACAAAACTATTTTCAGAATCAGGTCAAATATTATCAACTGAAAAAAAAAGTCAAAATATTACACAAGTACTATACTTGTGTAATATTTTGAGTCTTGTATTCCAAGAGAAAAAACAAAAACAAAAAAAATGTGACCTGAATGAAGATTTTGTGCTCTAAAAACTCTTGCTTGCTCCTTCGTTGTAGGAAAATGTCGAAATGTTTTTCCAAATGTTATTCCGTTTTTGCAGAACGCCCTCCAGTTCATCAAGCAGTGTTGGAAGATGCAGGGACGCCCTCTCTTCTTGGTGCTCATCCACGAGGACAACATCAAGTAAAATATCATTTACAATCTCCTACAGGGGCTTCTTTTGCATTTTTTTTAATATCTGAATGAAAATTTCAAACTATTTCCCTATGGAATATTAAAGCCAAATTCCAACTTTTAGAAAAGAGAGATTGTCCGCATTGGTGATTCCAGATGACTGATCGATTGATTGTTGATTGTGGCAATGCCATGACAGCTTTTTGATTGGACTCATGTGTACAGGGGAAGTCGCTTCAACCCGGTCTTGGACATGCTGGCGTCCTTCAAGAAGGGCCACATCGGAGGGGTGAAAGTTCACGTGGACAGACTTCAGGTTTGGGCGTCTTTTCAAGCATGCGATGAAGATGAGGATAATTTTTTTTTCAGGTAAAAAGATGACTATTCGCAAGGAGAAAAAGGTACAATGTGACAAGAAGATCACGTTTGAGATAAAAAGTCATGAAGTTAGGAGATTTTTTCATTATTTTATTTTATTAAATGTGTTTTGATTTTGGTACAAGCTTAAAGCAGTCCATTGTCCAAATTTGAAAAAAAAATCAGTCTCTCTCTCGCTCTGTCTCTTTCTAGATCGATCGATAAAACATCTATATTTAATGAATATATTTTTGCCCCAAAAGGTTTTTAGGATTTTCAAGCAAAACAGTTAATATCTGAAAATGAAGTAAACCTTTTTGTTATATGTATTTATTTTTGTAAAACAAGTCATAGTTTTACGATTGTCATTTTTATTTTTAAAAAAATTGTGCATTTTTAAAAAAAATTAAAATTCATTTAAAGATAGAAATGTAAATTAAGTTTAAAGAAAAGTCATAATCTTCTGGGAATAATAAAAACAATATATTTTTAGGGTGAAATTATGAAAAAGCAAAAATATAGCTAAATTTGTATTTATTTATTTATTTGAATTGGGGAAGCCCTAAAATACCAGATTGCTTTTTTTAAGATGAAAAACTTTTTAATATGACACAGGCGGCCTCATCTCGCCCATCGCATCATTCGATGTGGCCCGCGAAAACAAATAATGTGCTTTGACTTCATGTTTTGTGCTGAAACCCGTAAATTATAAATTGTCTTCAATTTTTAAAACGAGTTATTTTTATCTTTTTTTTGTTGTTGTTGTTGTTACCAGTCCCCCATTTTAAAATATTTGAACAAACAATTTTTACTGGCCACTAATTCCAAAATCATCACTTTGTTGCGTATGTGTAAGATGAGACAATGATCTATTTATTTGGGTTGAGAATCATAACGACCCTCTGAAGGAAACCATGATTTTGAAATTGAGATTGATGACAATGACGATGCCGATGTCAAGCATGTGATACCCAGACGCTGATCTCCGGCGCCGTGGTGGAGCAATTGGACTTCCTGCGTGTCAACGAGGCCGAGTAAGAACCGTGACTCGCACTGTGCCTTCGCTGACCGCTTTATTAGGCACACCTGAGGTACATCTACAATTTTTTTCTGGCAAACAAAACAAAAAAGGATCCCAGAGTTCAAGAGCTTCGAGGAGCTGGAACTTCCCAAACACTCCAAAGTCAAGCGACAGACGAGCACACCTAACGCCTCTGACTTAGAGCAGCAGCCCGAGATCAGCGTGGATGAATGGCTCCAAAAGCCCACCGACGAGATCCTCCAGAAGTTCCACGTGAGTCAAGACTCCACTGGCGGTACCCGCACAAGCTCAACTAACCTAAGCCACCCAAGTGGGGTCACACGTGTGATTAGGGAAGAGAAATGGCACTTTTAAAATACTGTGTTTCTTCCCACACTCCGCTTCACATTGAAGTCTTAAGTAGATATGCATGCTGACTGTGGCCGTTTGCTTTAGCATATTTGTCCACTGACAGTGCAGCTTTTTCCCCACTCACCTTGCACAGCAATATCTTGCGTCTGAAATAAGGGCAAAGTATTTGCTTTTAGAAAAGTCCACTTGTAATATTGTACGTCATATTTTATTTTTCCAGGGTCAAGACTCTTTTCAGAATTAGATTTCGTTCGCAATTAAATGTGGTAATATTATGCCAACAAAATTGTTTTTTTGGGGGGAAAATGTATTGATTTTACAAGCATAGATGCAGTTTTTTCATTTTTTGGGAAAATGTATTCATATTTTTTAAGCATAGACACATTTTTTTCAGAAGTGCAATTCTGTTAATTTTTTGGAGAAAAAAATAGATATTACAATTTCAAAAAATGAAATTTCATTTTTTTTTCAAGAAATATATTTTGTAAAATCATGAAGTTGTATAGCTTCAAAAAAAATTGTAAACATAAGGGCAAGATTTTTTTCAGGATGCAAATTCATATTAAAGTGTAATATGAATATAGCTTCTAACACCTTTTTTAAAAATATATTTTTGAGGGGGGAAAAATCATAAGCCGGGGTTCCTCTCAACTGAAATGATAATCATGCTTTGCTATGAATAAAATATAGCGGTTCGCATAATGGATGGATATGTGGATGTTGGATAATGGTGTACTGTAGGTGTAAAACGACACTGTTTTTCAACAACAAAGGATTTGCCAGGTATATTTCTAGCTAAGGCAGTTTTTAAAGAGTGACCCAATTAAAATGGGCGGGGTATCAGTTTTTACCTCTAACAATGTCAAAGTTGGGTCCACTGGGTATCTTTGTTACGGCATAATAGATTGTGTTATATACTGTGTAACAGTCCCTAATGAAGTGTCCTGTGAAAGTGGAAGCAGGTGAATAGTTGAGAGCGAGCGACCTCGTTGCCGTCATGCGTGAGAACGCCTTGTTTATCTTCCTCATTTCATGCATATTCCTCATTTAATTCCCATGGAAATAAGGCGATACACGCTATTATCCGTTATCGCCATGCGAGAAGCCGAGTCACCTCATTACAATTTCATGGCGGCTTTTCACGAGTGGGTAAAAAATGCGGAGGGTCTTTCTGTATTCTTGTGTACACAATATGGATGAACTGCATCTTGTGTTTTTTTTTCCATCATCTAGGATTGCGATTGCTTGGCCAGCCAGGCTCAACTTGCCGGAATCCTGTTGAGGAGGGAAGGATCGCAGTTCCTCACCAAGGATGGTGAGATGCCTTCAGCTTGTTGAATGCCAGGAGCAAAAAATACTGTTATTGTTATTTTTGTTAATTATTATGAGGGGTTTTTTTTTTTGGTGCATCATGTATGAGTATACAGTAATCTAATGTGATCCAGTACAACAGCTGTGATTATTTTTGGGTAAAGAAGGCATAAGGTAAAAAAATAAAATGAAATCATAATTATCCTAAAGAAAAAGAATATTTTTCACACACATTTTTTTTCCATGATGGAAAAAAACATTTTTGAGTTTTTAAAAAATATTTTAACTGAATATAGTTGCGTTTTTTTTCAAGATCTACGTTCAAAAGTAATTCTTCAGAGAATAAAATTGCATTTTTAAAGTTAAAAATGTGTATATTTTGATGGACATTTTTTTTGTAATATTACAAGACAAAATACCAATTTACGTACAATGCGGGATGCTTTGAGCCGAGAAGACGAGGGGCTTGAAAAACAACAAAAACAAAGTTTGAACATTGCTCGTCAATCTTGTGACCGCTGGTTGCGTTGTTGCTCTGGCTGCGAAATGCTATCTTGGTTGACAATTGAACAGCTGTAAAAAAAGTCAATGCACTCACATGATTCTTTTTTTCCCCCTCCCTGCTTGCTGTCAAACTTGCAGAGGACCTGATGGAAGAGCTGGAGAGGATCTACCGACAAGCCGGCAGCCGAAAACTTTGGTCTGATGATTACACGCCCATGCACAGACAAGCACACCTTCACACACCCGCATACGCACGCACACACGCACGCACATTTAACGGGTTGTTGTGTTTAACGACGCGCAGGCTGGCGGTGCGCGATGCCGCCGCCATCACCAAGAAGTTGGCCAGCTCTATCGCGCCGCACATTACCTCCATACTCGTGAAGGGCAAGCAGGTAACGGGTCCCGCCGGGAAAATGCGGACTCTGCATGTTAGCCGTTAGCGGCTTGCTTACCGCCGGGCTAAAAGTCTAGGTTCAAAACAGCCGTTGAGATGAATTCGCCATGTTGCGAGAATACAAGTCATGCCTACTTTATGTGAGTTTGGCCGGGTGAGCTTACTCGCATGCTAGCTCGCTCAGTTGTTCGCTTGCTTTCACCTCATTAACCATCACAGAGCGGCAGCCCCTGTTGGCTGTATACCCCAACGACAGGGTTTATTTTTTTAATTAAGCAGAAGCCTTTTGGAACATGTACAGGGGAACCTCTGCAGTCAAAATGATTTTTCGTTATTTCGTTATAAAATCTTCATGTTTCATGGATGTTTTTTGTCCCGAGCTATGTCTGTGAGTGTGAATGGTTGTTGGGATAGGCTCCAGCATGATTATGTGACGGTGTGAATGTGGGTGTGAATGGTTTGTCTCTTTATGTGTCCTCCAACTGACTGGCGACCAGTTCAGGGTGTAGTCGCCTTCCGCCACTTTGTTCAGCTCTCCCGGGGGATCCCGAGGCAGTCATGAGACACAGTCCTTTCAAAGTCTCCTGGGTCGTGCCCGTGACCTCCTTCCGATGGCACATGCTTGGAACACCTCACCAAGCTTCTCATCCTATCTTTAGCGGAGACCACCCTGTGGAAGAAATCATTCTTTGTGTTGTGCCCTCCAGCTGGTGACCATACATCAGGGTGGGAACCTTATCGACCGTTAAAATGAGAGCTTTGCCTTCACTTCAGTTTCTCCTTCGCCACAGTAGACTCTCACAAAGTCCGCATCTCTGCAGACCCCCCACCGATCCTCCAATCCATTCCCTGCCCTTGCTTATGATCAAGATCCCAAGATAAATTAACTCCTCCTCCATTCGCGGCAACATCTCATCTCCGAACTGGAGTGGGCACTCCGTCCGAGTAGGTGCTGATTCTCATTCCAATTTCCTCTCCAGTGAGAGATCGCTGCAGATCGCGGCTTGATGAAGCCAACAAAACCACATCATCTGCAAAAAGCAGAGATGCAATACTGAGGCCAACAAACTGGACCCCTTCAATGCCTCAACAGCACCGAGAAATTCTGTCCATAAAGGTTATGAATAGAATCAGTGACAAAGGGAAGCCTTGGCAAAGACTCACCCTCACTGGAAACCCCCCCCCGACCTACTGCAAGCAATGTGTACCAAACTCTGACATTGCTCATGGAGGGCCCTAACATTTTTTTTTTTTTTTGCACCAAGTGTGGGGAACAGTCAGGTCAAAGTGCGCCACGATCTCTTTATTCTCATCCTTTCATTGCTTCATTTCATATCTCCTTCTAATTTCCTGTGTGCAACATGTCCAAATCCTATCATGTGTGCATGACCTGCGTTCCTCCTTAGAGATTCCGCTGTACATCATATTCAATTAATTTCTAAATCCTACTGACCTGACTCATCGGAGATCAAACCCTGTAGAAGTGTGCATCAACGTGTGGCTGTGCGTGCGTGCGTGTTTGTGTGTCCGTGCGTTGTAGTCTGACTGACAGCAACGACAACTTTCCTCTGTATACCGTTTGTATTAATTGGCTGAAGGCGTATTTGCGCACACAGCAGCGAGATGTGATTATGCCAAAGAGAGGCGGACAGGAGAAAGCCCCCAAGCTGCCCCCCCCCCCCCCCCCCCCCTCTACAGCCCCGCTTGGAAATGGTATCAGTGCTTCGGGTTCAATTTACTTTCTCATTTCCCTAACATCGGCTAGCAAGTGGAGCTTGAAATAGGTTGGCCAACAAAGTGTCGGCGGATTGACACCACATCATGCCTCATAAACGCCGCGGCTCAGTTGCTTTTCATTCATCTGTGCGCTTTTTGTGTTCCCGTGCTGAATACTTCCACACACGCACACACACTTTCATCATTCATTTTGGCTTATTATTGAAATGATTTGATTTCTTCTGTGAGGAGGGCTTCGTCTCCACTGGTTGCCAGTGGCAACGTGCGCTGCATTTTACCCTCAGAGGCAGGCAAGAGGAGGCGCTCTGACGGCCAATTTAACAAATGCAATGAGTGAGCATTAAAATATGGAGCATAAGTGATCTGCTTTACATGAATAATTGGAGAAGGCTGGCTGACTGTGTCATTCATTCACTCATTATGTTTTTTAAATAAGACAAATTTTAAAAAAATGGTTGCCTTATCAGTCAAAGTTGAAAATGTCCTACGCGTGTGAAAGTTGGCTTACCGGGGAGCACCACTTGATAAAAGTCATAGGTGCAATAAGTATGAATTAGTAATTAACTTGTGATTTATTTATTTATTTTTGCATCATGTCGTTTATTTAATTTGACATAAAACTCAATGAATGAATGAAATAGCCAAATACATTTTTTTCCAATGTGCTTTAATTGCTTGCCCGCGAGATGCTTTTCAGATTTGACTCTAAAATAAATGTAAATAAGTTAAATTAAATTTAAATTGTATTTCAATTCATTTTAATGAATGATTTGCATAAGGAAATGTTATGTTAAGTTATTTAAATTACATTGTAATTCCTTAAGTTGTAATAGATTGAACTGTATTTTACGAGTCTTTTATTTTCGGACAGCTTGATATTTAAATTATTAAATAATAGTGTTTGTTATTAAAGTTGTACTTTTGTTTAATCCAATACCTTCATGTATTAAATGTTATTTTACTAAAATGCTATTTTTCTACATTTGGCATGTCTACAAAATAGATTTTATTGATAAGTAGTACTTTCCTTTTAGTATTTTCCTTTTATTCAAATGTATTTTATTTTTATGTAATTATTTTTTTTTCCTTTATGACTAGCTTGCCTGGCACATTATTCTGAACGTGTAAACTAGTGTGGAACAAGGGTGACGTTCCCTATATTGATTGGCATGTAGACAGTCCAGTAACTGCACGGGCAGTTTCAAAAAGCTGCCCAGTGATGTTACAGATAAAGAAAGACAGCAGCACAAACAGTAACTCAAGATGTGGAAGGTTTTCATAATCATTTTCAAAAATCTCACTCCGATTTTAAAAATTGCCCAGGAAAAAAAAAAAGTGCATCACAGTTGTCACCTTTCATTTCTGCCCCCTGTTGGTTTGGCTTGTGGTGTTCCCTGGTTCTCTAACTTAACACGTGACTCCCGTAAATTGAAGACAAATTTGACGTGGTGTTGTTTTGTCTGACGTCCAGTGTCTTTTCGTCCACTAGGTCCGTTGTCCGTCTTGCCGCCAGTCTGTTAACTAAGCTGGTGGACAGCCTTGCTCCCAGTATTACTAGTGTTTTAGTGCATGGCAAGCAGGTAAGTGGACACACAGGCACCAGGAAGATACCGGGGGGAAAACAAAAATCATGTAAATGTAGTAGTAGTATTATGAGAATATAGTTGGATTTTTTTTTCCTACTGGTGTAAGAAAAAAAAAAACGAACAAAACATTTTTTTAAATGCACCTTTCTCTGTTCCATTTAGGGCTGTGTAAGCAATAGAGTTATACATTTCTGTTATCGGTTGATGATGCGCCGGAAGTGATTATTGCACTTTATATGAGTGAAATTGCTCGAACTCCACATCAATGACTGATTGGCTCTCTGATTATCCTAATTTTCATTTTTAATGTTCACTGAGGGGGGGGAGTGAAATCACATTGGAGCCCCTCGTGCGGCTTCCTCTCCTGTGGGAGTGACTGGTCACTGCATGTGCACTCGCTATTCATCACTCATCTCATGGCCGTGTACGTGCCCGCTGATCCTCTCGTGACCCCTTGGAAAGTGCTTTCGCCGCTGCCATCGTCTGGCGTCAAGTGTTTCTTGAAGATTAGCCTCCTCCTTTCGAGGGCCTTGCTTATCTAGCCTCATTCTTATTTATTTATTTATTTTCATACCTGTGTGAGCACTTTTAGCCTTTCATTATGCTCAAGTAGCTCACGGTGTGCATCTGCATATAGATTGCCTCGACACAAGCTACTTGCAAATTTGGGATTCTCTCCTCTTAGTTCTGAGCGGTACTCAGCCGACAGAATTTCAATATTCTCTGTATAAGCAAAACTCCCTAGAGACTCTATTTCTCATCCAAAATGTTAGTTGTATGATGTATAAGGCCCATGCTGATGCCTGAGGACCTGCTCAAACGCCAATTGAAGTTTTACTAGACTGCATTTGTTACTCGATGTTCTCTATCGAGCTGGTCTAGAATGCTGCTGTCTGGTCGAACGAAATGAACAGATTATTGTTCTCCTCTATTAAATTTCACTATTAGGTGTTCTCTATTGACAACATGTCTCAAAAGCCTCTTTAAAATGACAAATATGAACCGCAGTTCCATGAAGTGGTGGCGTGTCAAATTATAGCCAATCAAAATGCATGAAAGCTTTTCGACAGACGAAAAATCAATTCCCGGGTGACAAGCGATTGCCCACCGCACGGCCTCACGTAATAAGGATGAGTATAAACGGTACATGTATCGTCTTTACAACAGCACTTAACCATGTTCTTAGATACATATTTACCCGTGGGTGAAATATTGAAGATCGTGGAAAAAAGTATACCTGAGTGGCATATGTACCATGTCGCTTCCATTATTAGAATGGAGCCCCGCCGTTCAATACATGCTTTTTTGGGGGGGTGGTGGGGGCTTTATTCTCCGCCACATCCTCTTTCTGTAGTGACCTACGTCTTCTTTGACTGACCCTCTTGGATTTAAAAAAGTGATTGGTGAGTGGCCAACTGTCATTTTTTTTGCAATGGTCGGATCCTAGTCGCATTCGGAAGTGTGTCATAGCTAACTACATTAACTATGTTCTCTTAGCCTAGCTCTTTTCGGTACTCCGGCAGCAGCATTTTGGACCAGTTTCAGCGTCTTTTAGTCACTTGCTGGTAATAGAGACTCACACTGGGGAACTGTGTTCTCTTCATCTAGTCACGACTAGTTAGTACAGTAGTCTGGTCAGTTCTCAGGCAGCAGAATTTTTGGAGGAGGACATTTCGATTCTACAAAGGAACAAAATGAAGTTGTTGCCTGCTGGTTTCCCAGTTGTGGCAAATAATTGTTTTGTGATATAGCGAGTCTGACGATAATAAAAGGCATCTCCTCTAACCCGACATTGGCTAATTATAAAATAAAGATCTTTTTAGGCTGAGTGGAACAGTGTCCATTTTTTTTAACCTACAATGTTATTATAAGAGCAATGTTTCGTTGAAATGCAAACAAACCCAAACATTGTAGCTAGGATTGAGAGACAGAAGGCATACAAAGATAAGAAGCAGGGAAAGGCTATGAAAAAAGACAGGAGGCAACAAATGTGCAAAAACTGACATAATGACATGTCGGACACCAAGTAGCGAAATTAACCAGTTCCTAAAGTTTTGCAAAAAACATAATTTCAAATTAAACATCTCCCATCCAAACCATTGGCCCGTAGGCTATTGTAAAAAGTAGGGACTTGAGCACTAATTAAAGACCAAATTAGCAAAAAGATACCTCGAGTCACAATCATTTGTTGACAGCTTGGTGCGCTAATTCAAAAATCCCATCTGCGCACCACCTGACTGCATTGATATCATCTCTTATCTAAATCTGGTCACTACTCAGGCAGGAGCATTTTGGATCGGCTGGGGAGTCTTTAGGGACTTGCGGTTAATTGGGAACATTTAAAAAGAGCAAATGCAGTGCAGTGAAGCCAGTCCTGAAAAATGATGATCTCCTAGTTTGCGAGTCTGTGCTATTTTTAGACCAGCTGGAGAGTCATTTGGGACTTGCTGTTAATGGAAAACATTGAAGAATAAATCATTCAATGCAGCCACTCTCAGTGCTGACTTTGATTTCTTCACCTCGTTCTAGTCAGTAAGCGGGCATCAGCAGTTTCGAGCGCTGCCGAAATCTTCATGATGAATTTCTTCAAGAGTAACCGCGATTGCTCTAAAGGAACAGTTCTCGGTTGCTGTCGGTGAATTTGAACGCTGAGGATTGTGATTGTGACTCGTGATACTTGCCCAATGGATATGGAGAATGGAGATGGCTGCATGTTTGTGGCATGAACCAACCCCCCACCCTCCCTGGATATCTGGAGAACATTCTAATTCGATGCGGGTCTTTTCCCAGGTGACCCTGGGCGTGTTTGGCCACGAGGAGGAGGTGATTTCCAACCCGCTGTCTCCCAGCGTCATCCAGGGTATCATCTACAGCAAATGCTGCCCACTAGGGGGCGAGCGCGAGGCAGTCCTGCAGCAAGAGCTGGTCATCCACATCGGCTGGATCATCTCCAACAGCCCGGAGCTCTTCAGCGGCATGCTCAAGATCCGAGTTGGGTCGGTTCTGTGATCTCTTCTCCTAGTTGGTGTCAGTGCTAAAGCAGAAACAATCTAGTACAGTTTTAGAGACATCCTGTCAATGGAAAACAATAGTCCTGGAGGTATTGAACCGTTAACAGTTCGTTTGAAGCAAAGCAAAATGTGTTGGTTGCGTCATGGTTAGCTCAATGTCAGCTTAGTACTGCACAATATCCTTTTCCGTGTGGGGTGTCCACAGGTGGATTGTCCAGGCAATGAAACAGGAATTGAAAATCCGGGCGGGAGACATGCCCCCCCAGGACATCTACCAGCTCTCTCCCAGCGATATCAAGCAGCTCTTACTGGACGTGCTGCAGCCTCAGCACACGGGCAGGTACTCAAACGCGGGCGTCATCCGTGCTCTGTTCCTTATCTTGAAGCCTTATTGTGTAATCCTCTCCACTTTCAATTATTTTTAACTTGTCCACATCCATCTTCCACTATCAGCCAAAACACTTCTGGGGATTTCAATAATATATATTTTTTTAAATTATCTCATTGAATGCATGTCAAATCAAGAAGACGATTTCCTCAGCTCGGCCCGGTCAAATCTCCCGCAGGTCGTGGCTCCACCGCCGCCAGATTGACGGCTCGCTCAACAGAACCCCTCTGGGCTTTTACGACCGGGTTTGGCAGATCCTGGAGAGGACCCCCGGCGGGATTCTGGTCGGCGGGACACACCTCCCGCAGGTACATGCTGCGGGGACTCGATTGTGATGCTATAAAGCGTCTTTGAGGTGGAGTACCAAAGGTTGATCATTTCTTACTGTGTAATTCCGTTCATTTTTGTAGCAACCGACACTGTCTGACATGACCATGTACGAGATGAATTTCTCTCTGCTGGTGGAGGACACACTGAAAAGCATCGTCCTGCCCGAATACAGACAGACCATCGTGGAGGTAAACAACTACGTCTGGACAATTTGAGGTCAGTTCCCAATTTCCTAAATCTGTCCCTGTGTGAGCGCAGCTGATGATGGTGGTGTCCATTGTGCTGGAGAGAAACCCTGAAGTGGACTTTGCTGACAAGGTGGACCTGGACAGTCTCGTCAAAGAAGCATTTGCCGACTTCCGGCGGGATCGCAGTCGCTCAGAAGGCACCGAGAAGCAGGTAGGAAGCCTTCTGCCCTCTTTCAATTTGTTATCAATTCACCGCTCTCCTCCACCGATGTCTCTCCAGGACGACATGCAGGCCTTCTACAACACGCCACCTGTAGGTCGGAGAGGCACCTCCAGCTATCTGACGAAAGCCGTCCTGAGCCTCTTGTTGCAGGGGGACGTGAAGCCCTGCAAGGACGACCCGTGTTCTGTTAGCTAGAAGCCCAGACGCTGTTTTTTTTTTTTTTTTTTGTAGTGGTGAAACACCACACGGTGGATTGAAAACTAAATGGTAGGGCCTGGTAGCAAATGAACTAGTCATTTGGTTTGTTTGTTGTCTTTCAAGCCTAACTTTGCATAAAAAAGGAAGACTGAGAATCTTGCAATTAAGGGCAGCTATTGCATTTTTTTAGTCCTGATAACACTGGGCAGAACCGCGTTGGGCTGGTTAGCGAGACAAGCTTTGAACGAATTGCTATTTAATTGGCGTTGCGAAGATAAAGCAGGCGAAGCTATGCCTAGACACTTCTAGTGTTAGCTCCATTTTCAAACAATATGCGTTTACAAAAAACGAATCCACTTTGATGCCAGAAAATTGTTTTTTTTTTCAGTTTTGAAGGGCGAATTATAATGGCCAAAATCATCCTAAAATGGCCTCTTTAAACTAAAATAGCTGACCTTCTAGTAGTTTCACAGTATGGGCCCTTTTTTTAATTTGTGCAACTACGTACTTATGATACACATCTACAAACATGCATGGGGCTACATCTGAATTGAGAAAAAATAAAAATAAAAATTTGAAATTGACAATGAATTTTTCAAGAGATAACCCAAACACACTGAAATGAAAGTCAACAACAAGATTTTTTTTTTTGTAGGTCTAATCATGATAAAAAACTCTTACCAAATTCATCCTTCTAAGCAAAAAAGGCTTTCGTGGGACGGATTGTTAAATAGCAATTTATTAATTCCAGGGATTGAAAAATTATTCAAGGTCTATATTTTATGGTGAGACACCAAACCGTCATCGCTGTGCTATACCCACATGCAGTGATGGCAACTAAAATATTTCACCATTTAGTGTGGGGTTCTCCCATTTTTGGCAGTAGCAACATCCAAACAACCACATCTCCTTTGTGATTTTTACAGCGCAATGCTTGCTATTAGCCAGTGTCAAGCTAATCTGAGGCAAGCTAAAACGAAGCCTTGAAATCGTCATTACAATGTACTGCTTGAAATGCTGCCTATGATTGTCAGAAGCATGTTTTGCTGTTAATCCAGTGCAAAGTGATGTTTAGAAATCACCAAATTTGGATGTGAATCGCGTCATTTTGCTTGCATACATGTTAAATATTTAATGTGTCATGTTTACATGCACTTTTTGTTTTGGTTGTGTAGTACAAGGAGGAGAAGTAAAGACTTATTTAAAAGTGTTACTGCATATTGTTTAGTATTTTATCAACAGTTATATGTGTAATCAGTGCTTTTTTTGACATATTAGCTAAAATTCAGTCTAACTGGCTTTTGGGTGTGAATTGTTAGGGATTTGTGAAAAAACAGGGACCAAAATGACACTAAAATGTCTGCTTCTCACCAAAATGGCTGACTTCCGGTGTCCTACAATGGCTTTTGAGACTTTTCTGTGGGCTAATTCTTGACAGACAGGCCTAGCATGCACTTAAATCATAAAGAGAAGCTAGCCACAGTTAATAATGAAAAGTACAAAACTTCATCTCACACGAAGCAAACATCTTTTTTAGCATCTGCCACACGTTGGCAAGGAGATAAACAATCTCTGAAAACATTTAATTTGTGTTAAAAAAACAAACAAACAAAAAAAACATCTTATTTAGTCAGACCAAGCTAGAAAATAAGATGTCGCCCGCGCTTGACATCCTGGAGAGAATTTTTAATCAGCGCTTTAATTGACTTTTCTTCTTGTCGCTAATGGTCTGTGCACCTTGAAACAAAGATAATGTTATTTTTAGGGGTGAAGACGCCTCCCAGCAAACAGCGGGGATCCATAATATTGAATGCTATTAAGACATAAAATAACCATCACTGGGAGTACAATGGGTGCGGGTTTTTTGTTTTTTGTTTTTTCCCAAATACGTGGCAGTTTAGCTCGCAACTTCCCTTCCTTTCAGTCGTATTGTTCAGGAGTCAGTGATTGTTGTCGTGGGCGAGATCCCTTTTGATTTTTAAGAACATCTGGAACAAGATGGTTGAGCAAGCAAGATCATGTCGTCAGATAGTTCAGTGCGGTTGATCAGAAAATGCTTCAAATCAGTGATACGACCATTGCGGAGCCGAATGCCGAAAGGCAACCTGATTGATTCATGGATCGGCAGACGGATAAGATGACAAATGAAAGATTAGATGGATGGAAACCTAAATAATTCCACAAAAGAAATCAACAAGTGGCTGCCCATAAATTATCAGGGCCTCTTTCCAAAGGCGTGAACGGCCGTCCTTTTCTCTGCGGACAATACACCCACGGGTCAATTCCCACATCGATGCTTTGCGTTGCCTGAAACGTTGGTGCTGTAAACTCCACATCCGGTCCAAGGTGACACCAATGGATCAACTTGCCATATTACGCAGGGCCATATTTGGGAACATCGTGAATCACCGCCGAATAGCACGTCCGCCAGGGACAGTAAAATCAGATCACTTAGCGACGCAGCTGCTTACCGCTGTCGACCTTGTGTCAACTTTTTTTTTTTCTAACGTGATACTGACAAAGGAGGAACAATGTGTTGCCGTGGCAACGACATCCATCTGCTATTTAACATTGAATGAATTCCGCAGGACGCTGGCGTTCCTACCGCAAGCCCACATGCCCCATGATAAAAAGAAAAAAAACTATTATCTAGTGGCGCCTACTGGCAACGTCGGGAAGTGCAACAAGCCTGTACGTGAGTACTGTTTATATGCGTGTGTGTCTGTGATGCCCAATCATTTGTATAAATGATTGGGTTGGTAGTGTATCTGTTTCAAATGCAATTTTTGAAAGTAATAACAATTTAGTTGCTTTATTTACCTTTGTACAGACGATGCTATTGTATCTTATATTTGTGAGATCATGCAAAGATGACCGCTTTGCACAACATGTACGTTTTGGTGATTGTAATTCTTGTGAGTACTACATTCAACCACTAGATAGCGGTAAATAGCAAGAATTGATGAGGTGCACACACACAATCTTTTCAGGGATTCTCCTAAATCTGTTGCAGATGGTAAACCGCCGTAAACATAAAACAATTTAGACTTTAGAGTCTTTATTCAACGCAATGTCAGGATCAAATGCCATTTGTAACCTTTGTTGAAGCGAAAAATGTTTTTGAGAACATTTTTGAAAAACATTTTGTCATCAATGAATCGAAAATGTCTTCCGAGATATCAAAGACAATTCTTCAATGGGCCTAACACATGTTTTAGTGAAACATCAAATAAGACTGGGTGGATACATGAATGAACCAAATCAATTTTGATAAATACTAAAGACAATTTAGTGACCCTAACATGCATATAAATCGCATAAAAAAATTTAACTTTCAAAACGGCTAACATTTTTGAAAACAAATACAACTTACTGTAATTGTTTTAATAACGTCTTAAGCGGACTGAGCACTCTTGTTTTCATAAAAAAGGAAAAATATAATTGCTGAAGCTTTAGTGGTATGTGTTTTCGTTTACGTGAAAATAATAGCTTTTAATTATGCTGTTATATTTGTTTTGGGGAACACAAAAGACAACTTAGCTTTCAACTAAGCTAAAGTTTGTATTTTCATCAACATTTGAGGACAATTTTGGCTTCAATTAACATAACATCCAAAGTTTCCTAAACATCAAAGACAGTATAATTTATTGTCTTCATTTTCATCACTGATGTTCTTCCAGATTTTACCCGCTGAGAAATTCTGAATCACCAACTGCATTTCCCCCCCCCCCATAAACAAAATGATTCTTTCTCCGTAGGTCCGCGCATGCTAAACATTTGCTCCAAAGTTGCGTTCCGCAGACCAGATGATGCGGTATCGCAGGGTGGACTCCATGATGAAAATTGCATGCTTTTGATGTTTTGGCGGGGCCAGTGCGGCAGGATGTGACCATGAGTAAAAAAAATAAAAATAAACGTCGACAATAATCTCTAGCCATCGTCTTACCCAAAGTCATTGTTATCGAAAGCCATCTTTACAGGATTTTCAGAAATGAACCCGAGCGTCTTGTTTCAAGTTTTATTTAATGAGATTGCTGCATAAAACGCATTTGGGAACTGGTGCATAAATACACGAATGGAGGAAAGAGAGTATGTCAGGTCGGACCGTAAACGGGGAGAAAATATCTACACGGCCAGAGAGACATGGAAAATCTGTGCAGCAGGTTAGGATGGAGATGGAAATGTGTTCTCACCGTGCAATTTGTGGAGCGGATAAATGGAACGAGTACTCCGAGGAGTTGATGAATAAGGAAAATGAGAGAAGGAAGAGGGGAAGAAGCAATTTTGGTGGACCAGGAAGTAGCAGTGATTAGTAAGAGACATGTCGGTACGAAAGAGGATGAAAAATGAAAAAGCTGTTGGTTTCCAAAACATACCACTAAAGGTATGAAAGCATCCTGTCCATACCAGGCTTGGACACGGTTGCAGGGTTCAGAGTAAAGGAGATATTTATTTGAGGATCAGCGGCTGAAAACTCAAAATAGGCAAGGCTGCGGAAAGAAGGAAAGGACAGATGGTCAGATCTGTGGCGAGAGGCTGCAGTGCACGCCGAAGGACGAAACACACTGGCGCAAAGAGAGATAAGGACCATTGAAACATTCTTTCAAAATAAAACAGGAAGTGACCAGACAAACAAACAACCCCTCACCCCAGCGTGACACATTCAGGTGAAGTAGCTGAGAGGATTTTGGTCAAGGTTGTTCAATAGAAGTCCAGAGGGTGATAAGATGACGGCGAAAAGGAGGAGAAGTGTGCTGGTGCCCTTTTTGAAGAACAAAGGCCATGTGCACAGTTGTGGGAAATTATGCAGAAATCAAGTTGATTCGTCACACAAGTGAAGTCATGGGAAAGAGTAGCGGAGGCTAGATTCAGGACAGAAGTGTGTCTTTGTTGATCTTGAAAAAGTCTGTAACAGAGAGGAACTGTGGTTGTGTGTGAGGAGATCCCGTGTGGCAGAGTGTAGTTGAGGACATGGAAGATGTTAGCAGAACAGCGGTGAGGTGTGCTGAAGGTGTGACAGAGCAGTTTAAGTTGGAGGTAGGACTGCTTCAGGGATCAGGTCTAAGTCTTTTCTTCTTTACAATGGTGATTGATAGACTGACAGATGATCTTGGACTGGAATGCCCGCAGACCAGAATGATATTCTGATTAACAAGTTTTCCATCCATCCATCCATTTTCCGATCCTCTTAACAAGGGTTGCCGGGGGTGCTGGAGCCTATCCCAGCTGTCTTCGGGCAGCAGGCGAGGGACACCCTGAACCAGTTGCCAGCCAATCGCAGGGCACACAGAGACGAACAACCATCCGTGCCCACACTCACACCAAGGGACAATTTGGAGTGTTCAATCAGCCTGCCATGCATGTTTTTTGGAATGTGGGTGGAAACCGGAGTACCCGGAGAAAACTCACATAGGCCCGGGGAGAACATGCAAACTTCACACAAGGAGGCCGCAGCTGTTATTGAATGTGAGGTCGACGCGCAAACCACCGGACCGCTAAGTATGGTTTTTGCACATGCCATGACCAAGATTCGAACCAGTGTTGTTGCGGCCACGACGCAGGGTACTGACCACTACACGATCGCGGCCTGACAAGTTTTCCAAAACATCAAATGAAATTAAGTACCAAATAAATATTCTTGTTTTTGTAGAATTCAACGCCAGCTGTAATAAAAAATATATATATACCTGTATATATATATTTTTTGTCACCGTCCATCAAAGTGATGTCACATCTCCGGCTGTGAGAGAGTCTTCCCAAACGGCTGATCCAACCAGTCGTTGCCACTCGGCTGAGGCACAGAATGCTCGCTCATTCTCTCCAATCAGGGCGGAAAATTGCGACACAAGAGCCCCACTGCCCCACCCCATGTACACCCAGGAGTCCCCCCCCCACCCTGCCCCAACCCCCTTAACGCTGCCCGCCCCAACTTCGCACTCCCTCGCACTCCGCTGCCTGGATGACGAGCTTCCTGTGGGCCCGGCGGCGCTTGAAAGTGGTCGGTGGCATCAGACGAAACAAGTTGGGCCTCCATTGTTGGCTTTGAAGACCCCACGTGGAGGAGGTGGTGTGTGTTGGGCTGGGATAGGTGGGGGTTGTGGGAGGGGGTCTTTGATGAGCTCATGTGCAATGCTCTGCCTGTCATTATGTAGCGCCGCCAGTGTTTGGTCACGCTGACATGCAGCCCCCTTTAATGGTCATGAGAACGCGTGCAAAAAAAAAAAAACAGCAAGCGGTGCCACCATCACACGCCATTAACGTCATGTTGACAAGTCAAAGACTGTCATTGTTCTTCATAATCGCTGTCGCCGCAATGCAGTACAACTCAACCATGACAAGTAGCTCCTATAGGCTAATTTGCATGGGCATTCCATCCAAAATAATAAGAAAAGCGCATTGATCCACAATTTGTATCATATTGTCTTTGCTGTTGACTGTAAACAAATGTTTGGTTCATTGAAGACTAAATTGTCTTTGATCTACAATGACCCATGTATGTACGGTTCCATACACAATACATTAGAGTCGATGAAGACGAAATTGTATTTGATGTTATTCACACCAAATCACATGTACGAATTTCAAAAATGAAACTTATTTATTGTCAGTGAAGCCAGTGTGCTATTTAGTCTTCAATAAACTGAACACACAGATTGTCAAGGAATCAAACATCCAGTACCTCTTTTGGTAAACATCAAAGACAATTTCTTCTTACAATAAAAGTCTTTGGGCTGTTGTAGAGATCAGAGAAGGAAGACATTTTAATCCTCAACAAACCTAACGTGCACGTTTTCAGGACGTCAAAGACAATCTACTCTTCAACAAACATTCAAAATTCACGTTTTTGTACACGTCAAAGACAATATTTGCCCTCGTCAAGGAAGATTGCAGTCGTCTCTCCGCATTTACAAACCAGAATGGCTGATTGTGATTCTTGGTGCAGCAAGAGACACTTTGCCTTTCGTTTTACAAAACAATCAACCGACACTGTGAATGCCGCATACCATACTTACCATCTCCTGTCTTAGATACACACAACGTTCAAGGCCCAAATTACACGTGAAGTGCTTTCACGCCCACTGATGTACAGCACGTCCGCATTTATGCCTCGGTGAAAACTAAGGCCTTGAAAGATGTCCACGCCCACCATCCAGAAAGTACAGACTATACTTTTTGTCAACTTTGATTTTTTTTTTTTCTTGCCAGATGCGTCATGGTGGATCGTCTGCTCCAGAGACCCAAATAATACGATCCTGTCGTCATACACCAATCCTCCGTGAACCAGGGAACACCCTGAACCGGTTGCCAGCCAATCGCAGGGCAAACAGAGACGAACAACCATCCGCGCTCACACTCAGCCCCTAAGGACAATTTAGAGTGCTCCATTAACCTGCCGCATTCCAATTGGAATGTGAGAGGAAGCTGGAGTACCCGCAGAAAACCCACGTAGGCCCGGGGAGAACATGCAAACTCCACACAGGAAGGCCGGAGCCGGGATCGAACCCACGACCTCTGCACAGTGAGGGCGATGCGCTAACCACAGGATCACCGGGCCGCCGTCAGGAAACGTATGGAAAAATATTTTTTTCATTATTTAATGTTCACGGACTTTCATAATTGCTTTTTTTTTTTTTTGGTCATTTGCATCACAGTAGAACCCCTGCTCTCGATCCTTTCATATTGGGCCATATTTTCCTCTTTTGTCGAAAGACCAAAACATTTTATGGGGCAGTAGGTGTAGATTGACATCCAAATGGTCCCCAGAGAATCTAAAATTCAACTTAACTCAAGGCAACTGTCTTTCTCGAGCACTTTAAAACAACCACCGCTGTATACAAAGTGCTGTACGTGGAGCAAAAATAATTCAAGAAACAAGAATACAAGAAAATAAGAAATGGGGCTTGCCCAACGTTTAGCAGGAGGTCATTCCGAAGAGAAGAAGCAGCAACGGAAAAGATTCAATCCCCCCTGAGCGTCCGCTTAAATCCCCGTTTGCTCTCATAGTGTTTGGGTCCGCACAACTGAGCCCACCGGGCAGGTCAAAACCTTCATTTGTTGGTTATCCCCCAACTCATGTTTGACTTTGCTTCAGTGCAACCTTTGAGAACCTTCCGTTGTTGGCCGCGAGCTTGAAGTGAGTCAGCTCATTTGGTTGTATGCTGCAACACATATCCTGCTCTGTCAGGACAATGAGCATTTGTGTGCACTGACCTCCCTCTTTCGTTTGCTTTTGCTCTCTGTTGTGTGGAGAAGGAAGCAATGTCAAGAAAAGGCAACGTGGGTCACAATGATCTGTCCTTGGAGGAGGAAAATCGATTGGTTTGCCCACTGGTCGTTCACGGAGGTGCCGAATGCTGTTTTTTTTTTTTTTTTTTTGCCGGGGGCAATCAGACCTTTGGGGGTAAGTAACACAGTCATTTGACGTGAGAGTGACATCTAACAATTTTCTTCACCCTTTCAGGGACAGCGGTCAATACAGTGGACATCTTACCATGTTATCAGGTTACAGGGTGAATGAAGGGGTTAAATCAAGCCATGTTTGGGGTTGGGGGCAGGGGGGGGGGGGCATATATTGCCTCTGGGAATCTTTTGCATCAGCATTGTTGATGCTCCCTGGTCTCACATTACTCCATTCTGTCCAATCAATCAATCAATCAATGGGTTGACTTTTCATCCGTGGAGCCGAGAGCGACCTTCATTCCATTGATGACCGAGTGCGGAGGAAGGTAAAGAGCAACGCCGCGTTGCCAATTTAGCACTTTTTGTTGCTCGACTTTCCCAAGCCGTCTGGGGACAAGCAACAAATCTGCCGCGTAATTGAGACTGATGGAGAGCGAAGCGCAGATGGTCTCGCTTTCTAAAGTTTCGGGATGGGAACTGATTAAAAATGTAGCAATTCAGATGGAATTACCAATACACGTTATTGATACGATTCTATCTGAAGTCTCTTATCGATTCTCATTTGTGCGAGGGAGTGAACTACATCCTACAAATTGTTTTGTTCGGTTTCACTCTTAATTGTCTTCAACTTTGGACAGAAGAGACAGTCAGGTATCCCCTCAGTCACTTCTCAAAATAAGCCATGAGACCCAAAAAGCGAGATGACATTTCTTGTGTCCTTTAACGTACATCAGCATGTCTTACAAAATTGTCCTTTTCCACTCGAATTGATCCAGAGAAAACGAAATGTGTGAGTCTTTAAAAACCAACTGATATGACAGCTTTAAATGCTGAGACTGAGAAGAGTCAGAGGCTGCCCGGTGGTCCAGTGGTTAGCGCATCGACCTCACAGTGTAGCAATACCGGGTTCAATTCCAGCTCCCGGGCTTGCGTGGGTTTTCTCCGGGTATTCCAGTTTCCTCCCACGGAGGTTAATGGAACACTCAATATTGTCCCTTGGTGTGAGTGTGAGCATGGATGGTTGTTCGTCTCTGCGTGCCCTGCCATTGGCTGGCAACCGGTTCAGGGTGTCCCCCCGCCTACTGTCCAAAGACAGCTGGGAATGAATAAGAATAGTCAAAGCAGAACTTATAACACTCATTAGTCGTGCCAGGCAAAGGCTTCTTTTTCCTGACTGGATTAGTTTCCCAACATCTAACACTTTGGCTTCAA
Organism: Hippocampus guttulatus; assembly: GCF_054856545.1. Taxonomy (NCBI): domain Eukaryota; kingdom Metazoa; phylum Chordata; class Actinopteri; order Syngnathiformes; family Syngnathidae; genus Hippocampus; species Hippocampus guttulatus. The sequence goes on along the minus strand of NC_141263.1, from coordinate 24,855,282 downwards.
ACATTGTGAATATTAACAGTCCTAACTTCATCCAAAAATTAACCCTTTCGGGGACCGTGGACATCTTATCATGTTATCAGGTTACAGGATGCATGAAAGGGTTAGCGTAAAACAACAAAGAACAGTAACTGAGCTAACGAGCTAAACGCTCAACCAATGAATGTTGCACATCACCCAAGCCGGCTTTGCAAGTCTGGCAGAAATATGGTTAGGTACTTTTTGCGTATTTCTGCTGCCCATCTAACTAACCAACAGTTATCCAGATCCTCACTGAAATTTACGACGGGGAATCCAAAATTTTATTTTCTCGCATAATCCTCCTTGATTGTATGTTGATCGTCGAATCATCAGATCATGCGGCGACCGGCCGTTTGAGGAACAGCAATGTCAAACCGCTCTTTGCGAATCAGGACAAGACTTTTTTCCATTGTCCCTAAAAACAACATTTTTAACGGTCTGCTCCCAAGCCATCTCGTGACCTTGGCGTCATTTAATACAAAAATAAATATCTTTCTCGTTCTTTCGGCTTGCCCTCCACTTCATGGTGCATTTCCCAAAACAAGTGATCCATATTTATATTTAAATACACACACACACACACACACACACACATACGGACACAAAGTATGGCCCTTCCTTTCCAGTGGAGCCACAAATGAAGAGGATGAGATTATCCGCGAGAAGATACGTTCTAAAAACAGCCTCGCCCCCGTCGCGGCCTGATGAACCTGCGTGTATTTTTACCCGACATGTTTGTCCTCCATCCTGTAATTTGGCCCTCGCCTGTCCGTCTCTCTGCCCGTCCGTCTGAAGGAAGGAAAAAGAGCGAGTGAGAAAGCATGTGACCGCCGACGACCGCGATGGCGATTCTGCGAGGTCCGACGGTGCAAGGCGTCTCGACCGAGATGTCGGGATCGTCTACAAATGCTGTCCTCTTTTGTTCTAGTAAGATGCAACATTATGAGAATAATATTGGATTTGTGAATTTAAAACAAATACAAGTTTAAACTTTATTACATGCATTGTATTCTAGAAAGAATTTAAGTGATGATGATACGTCACGTGCGCACTTTCTTAAAGGATACAACGTTATTTACTGCATCATTATTTTGCAGACCCACAATCTGCGGATCATGACCCCCGGGGAGTTCTGGGTGGCCGGTTTGACCTAAAGCATCTCAGGTGAGTGGTGATTGTTCTTTGTGGTGACGCTGTTCAACCCCTCTGCTTCCACAATTTCAGTTTGGGGGGGGGGGACGTTGAGGGGGTTAAATTAAGGTTGGGATTAAGATATGAAGGTTTGACATTTATTCGAGTTTGCGGTTAAGTTAGGGTTTGGCAGTAGGGTTTAGGTTTAGGTTAAGAGCAAATTTAGGTGATTCGGTGTCAAGGGTTAAGTCACTGGTTAAAATAAATACATTTTAAAAAAAAACATGTTTTTATTGTTTTGTAAATTAACCCTTTCAGGTACAGTGGTTACTACAGTGGACAACTGATCGTGTCAAATAATTTCGGAATGTGAGAGGAAGTCAGAGACCATGCAGGCGAAACTGAAATCCAACCCGCAAATCCCAGAATTGTGAAGCAGACGTGCCAACCGCTGCTTCACCGTGTTGCCGAAGAATAAATCCGTCATTCTCGTATGGCTTTTGGGTCAAGCCCATCATCTCAATTAGATGGCGCCCTGGGACAAAAGAGGCAGGACAAGCGTCTATTAAGCGCGACCGCCACGGGGACCTGCACTCTGTCACGTCCCTCCAAGGATGTGGGTGGGATCTGGGGGGGAAAAAAGTTGGGAAATCCCTCCCTCAGCTGGGATCCGGCCAACAGATATGGGCCATGCTGTGTGTTGACTGTGATGGATTTGGGATGGATATGGGAAAGGGGGGGAGTTGTCGGGGGTGGATTTTGGGGTTACTTTGGCAGGCGCTGAGTGCTCAGTTGTGTTTGTGGCGTGGTGAGGAACACGAGACCGAGGAGCTCCTGGATCGGACCTCATTATCTCATCACCTCTGAAGTGAGTCACTGAGGCCCGGACGGTGTGCGTCGACAGCTTTTCGCGGCCCATCGAGCTCGCTGAATGTGCGACCAGCGCCGTCGGTGAGAAAAATTGAGCGTCTGATCTGGCGGAGCGAATCAAAGCACGAGATGTCAAGCGAGCGAGGGGGAATGCGGCACGCCATTTTTGACACTTTGGTCAACCTACGAGGCACCACGGGGGTCAACACGTGAGTATCACGGGTCAGAAAGCAACTTTGGTTAACGGGTGAAGCGTCGTGGGGCAAACTACCCGTGGCTCAAACCACAGATTACCATGGGTCAATACATGGAGTTCTATGGATCCAAAGACCCATGAGTCAACCCACAAAGCACCAGGGTTCAACCCACAAAGCATCATCGGTCAACTCACAAAGCGTCATGAATCAGCCAGCCCCTTAAGCACCTAATGTCAAAAGCCACGTAGGTCAACGCACAAGCACTGTGGGTGAATTTCTTTAACTCAGAAAGGATCATGGGTCAAAAGCATCATGTGTCAACCGATGAAGCAACCGTTGAGTCAAAACCCCAAAAGAATTCATGCTCAAAAGCAACAGAAGGCAACCTGCAAAGCAACAAGGGGAACCCCACCAAATACCAAGGGTCAACCCAGGATTCACAGCCGGTTAACATGCTAAGCATCCCAGGCCATTTTTTTTCCAGAAACAGGCACATGTGCCCTTGGTGTAAAAACTTGTGCATCTTCATTTTTTTTTTGTGCTGGGACAAGTGTCTAGTGTGTCTAGGAACTTGGCAGACTGTGCTGCGCCATGTTGGGCGTTGTGGCTTACCAAGGGTGTTTTATTTTCTACGCACCTGACAATTTGGTGGCATAGAGTAGACTAGACTTTAGACCATCTAAAAGCAGATCTAAGTTGCGGTGCAGATGATTTAATGGGATTTTAGTGGATTTAGTGTTTGGTGGTGGATTTGTGCCGTGGATGTTATCATATTTCATTCATGCATGTGACCACATCATGGAGTCCTTGAAGAAATAAATTCTTTGAACCATTAGCATCATCATCATCATCTTTAGTATATTAAAAAACAAAAAACCTGGCTCGGGTGGAAAGCAGTTTCGGGTGGAAAGTGCCCACTTCACAGTGGTGATCTGTGATAGCCCTGGAAAACTTTACATCATCTGCTAATGGAGTTCCTTGTAAACATACTTTGCGCGCTTCAATCTTCTGTACAGACTCTCGACTTCTGCTTCCGCAATGTCAAAGACTATGTGTGCGCCTCTCCTGTGCTGAATTTAGAGGAATGAGTGGCGCCGCTTTCATTGGCCAAGAAGCAAGTCGACTTTGTTCACTCCCACAACGCCGCAAACGCAAATTGTCTACGAAAATACCAAAAGAAAGAAAACTCCGCCCATGCGCACAGTTTAGACTTCACTTTGTGCTAGAGTTGCGCTGGGCACGAAAATAGGGCCCCACGATTCAGCCCAAGAAACACCGTCGGCCAAAACCATGACTCATCATTGGTCAACCCACGGGTAAATCCATAATTCTACAATTTTTTTGAATGACGTAATTCCTCATTCCACAAATTGAAACGACAAACTTCATCCCCTACCGAAGCCGACTCAACCTTTGTTGCTTCATTTTGAGCTTCCCTGGCGGTTGCTTTCTCACACATTCTCTTTGTCATGTTGCAAAATGATGTCTTCTTCTGTCAACAGTTGTCCTGGCCGGCTAATAGTGCAGAGACAAAGCAGGAGTCCTTTGTGGACGCCAGAGCTCCTGTATGTCAATGCAAAAGTGCTGACTAATAGAACACGGAGCCTCGTTTTTATCACTTGATACCTGATGCCTGCAGCCCTTCAGAGTGCAGCCGTCAAACTAACGCAAAACAAACGCTCCCTGTTATTCTGTAGTTGGTACTCCCCACCTTCAGGGAGAGCAGGAGGGGTCAAGCTGCTCCCTTTACATGCCAACAAGTGACTGTCATCATAAATGTACTCTGGTGTTCCCCATATATATCGCAGATTTTTATGTGGAACAGTATGATAACTGATGGGTCATTCGCCTGAATGTGTCAAAACATTGTGATGATTGCGTATTTCTAAATGAATTTCTGCCTTCTGACTGTAGAGGGCAGCACACCACTGCTCTCACTCCATCCTTTTTTTTACACTGAAGAAGAAGCCACCTGTCAAAATCAAACTTGTTGCTTTTTGCCAACCCGAGCGTCTCATTCCAGCAACACAATTGTTGTTTTATTTACACCAAACGAACCGCTGTTGGGAAGCTCATCTTTTGCGCAACCTCATGCTCTATTTTTAAACGCAAAACATCAGAAGTATGTATTTTATGTATTAAGTATTATGTATCTTCTTATTATGTAAGAAGTATTTTATGAAAACAATTCAAATTCTTCACATTTCACCATTAATATAGCGCTTGCAATTATATTTACTATACCCAAACAGTTTTGAGTCAAACTTTGATATCAAAAGGCACTGTAGCCCAAAAGTACTGAAACCATTTGATGTGCGCCTTCAAAAGTTGAGAGGTCAAATTAAGTTCACCGTTAAAGGATGGAGTGCAATTTAGGTTTATTCTGATATTTCACTTTTGTAAGTGGCATGTATTTTCAAAGTGTTTTTGTCAAGCTTTTTTAAAATTGTTGTTGTTGTTGTTGCTTTTTTAATAGATGTTCTGCCCGGCAACAAGCACACATCAAACATCCTGCTTCTCACCTCTGCTGTGACATCATCAAATTGTGTCGACGGGTACAGGAACCTGTCACCTGACTGGTAACTGATGACATGATCACTCCCTCTTTGACTTCAAAGACCCTAAGTGGGGGAATCCCAAACACACACACACACACACGTAGAGGAGGTGAGAAACGACAATTTGGAGGTGTGGTGTGATTACAGGGACAGTTTCCTTTGTGGTAAAAGTTATGGAAAAAGCAGTCACAATTCACACAAAGGAATAAATTCAGTCTGAGTTTGAGATTTGCAAGCATGTCTGTTGTAGCATTTCCGTTGCAGATTTGGTTTCATTTTGCATTATCGCGTTACCGCACCCGTCATGTCCAACAACCGCAGCACAACTCATATTTTCAGCCGCTCACAGCAACACCTGCCACAGGACGCCGGCAAACCGCAAAGAATTTGCCCCGCCTGCCAGTACCACTGAAGTGTAACGTGATATCATATCCTCTGATATCATATGCTCAAATTGATGGAAAGATGTGTGGAAGGCTTACATGTCTTCCGCTACAGAAAATAGTCCTGGCAGGATCAGGAGAAAGAAATGAAAACTCTCTTCATGGATCGTTGACATGACACACCTTTCAACACGAAGCGCCAACCGACAATGTTTCCAGCTGTTGAAATGCTGAAAAGTATGTCACTCTGGATTGAATTTTTTCATATTTCGGGCCCAGGCAGCGACTTGATGAATTTCATTCACGCAAAACAATCACATTTTGGAGAGCCAAAAGATGCACAAAAAGGTGTGCATCACATTGGAACTTTGCATCCTCACTGGTTGCGGTGACAAATGAAATGTTGTCAAGTTGTCATGATGCATCAGTTTCATTTAAAACTGTGTGTGGTCCCTTCCTTCCTTCCTTAAACTTCTATTTCCCTCTGGACTTCCTTCCATCTTTCATTCCATCCTCCTCCCTACCCTCCTTGCATACGTGAATCCTTCCTTCATTCCTTTCTTCCACCGTCCCTATCATACCACCCCTCCTTCCTTCCTTCCTCCCACTTTCCCCCTTTCCTTCCTTGCTTCCTTCCATTCTTTCATGCATCCTTTTCTCCATCCCTTCCTTCCTTCCACATATCCTTCCTCTCACTTTCCTCCATCCCTTCTTTCTCCCTTCCATTCTTTCTTTCTTCCTTCCTTCCTTTTTCCTGCTTTTCTTCCTTCCTCCCTTCCTCCTTTCCTTTCTTTAACCATCCCTTTCATACCACCCTCCTTCCTTCCTTCCATTCTTTCGCACATCCTTTTCTCTATCCCTTCCTTTCTTCCTTCCATTATTTCATACAGCTTTTCTTTCTTTCTTCCTTTTCATACCAACACACAGACGCCTTTCCTTGCCTTCTCCCTTTACCCCTGCATCTCTGTTTTTATTTCCATCCTTCCATACATCTATCCTTCCTTCCCTCCTCCCTCCCTTCCTTCCTCCAATCCTTTCTTCTTGCTCTTTTGCTTCCTTCCTTAATTTAGGTACTGTAATTTAAAAAAAAAAGTTTGTTATTGGATACTGCATTCTTCGGGAATGCTTGTCTCAGCATGCACATACCTTCAAATGCAATGCTGTGAATGCCATTTCCAAAAAGCAACACGACTATGCATGCTTGAATGCATATGCAAACCAGGATTAATGTACATACTGACTGACACGTGCACGTCAGCATTGCCACTGTTGCGTTTTGGATTGGCTGTGGTCTCAATGCAAATGCAGAGCACTTTACGCCGAAAGTGTTCAACCATTCGAACACGGAGCATATAAGACACTCGAGGCGTGTCACGTAAACCGCTCTCACGACGTCCACGCGCACGTGACAACTCGAGCGGGTGCGTCTACGTGCGCGCACGACCGAGTGTGGGCGTTCCGAGTCGCGCGCACCTCTCTTCCCACGTCTTTCCACGCGTGCTCTCGAGATGCTGAGCGCTCATTGGTGCCAAAAGCGCACGGCCGGCTCTCCCACCCGGACTCGCTCACTCATTCAGTGAGAGTCGGACTACCTGCCTCACACAAGTGGACCTCACCTGAGGGGGGTCCACGATGCGCGCGCACTGCGCGATGATAGCAATATTTGGCGTGCTTTTGCATCTCGTGCGCACTTTTAGGAGCCGCGGGGAGGTGTGAGCTCGCCCTGAACCCACCACCACCACCAAGACCACCGCCATGGACTGTCTGCTTCTGATCGTTTGGACTCTCCCCATGCCGCTGGTCGGCTGCGCTCCAGTGCGGCTGCTCTCCACCTTGCTGACCTGGAGCCTCATCAAGGTATTGATTCACATGTGATTGATGTCATTTATGTCAAAAGTTCTCAGAGGGGAACCCCTTCAGGGAGCAATTCTTTCCAAGGACCCCCTCATACAATACTGACAATTCAACATAAAAGCCTCGGACCCCAGTTTGACTTATGTCATTATGCATCACCTGTTACTATACTTCTCTGTTTCTGTGCATTTTTTTTTTGTGTGTGCAGACTCTGCACATATGCTGCACACACGCCTCCATCCACACTGTGTCAGCCAACTACTTCTCTTCCTCTGCTTCTTCTTCCTCCACCAGCCACGGGTTAAATCACGGTGAGTGCTCCACTTGCTGGGGTTGTCCAGTTGGTTTGGCTGGCTACAACCTTACGATGACAAATAGGCCACCCAATGTAAATATGGAGGAAATTTAGCCTCGGATGTGCATGCATTCGTGTTTCAATTTGCCTCACTGCAGGCTTTTTCATCACAAAAACATAAAAAAAGAAACAGCATTCACTCTGGTAATGATTTAAGGTTTCAAGACCGGAGTAGGGATTTAAAGTAGGGTTTCCAGACAGTCTCAGCAACAAATAACATAACTGATATTGTAAATACTTTATACTGTATTCATATACTTTTACGCGTATCGGGCCAATCTTTCTGGATGGCGGTGGCCGAAAGTGAACATAATTTATTCCTGGTCTGTTTAGCTCTCATTGAGTAGGGTATAATTTTCTCTCCAGTGTCCAGACACGTATTAATTTGCTTGCTATTTTGAGGTTCAAATTCAAATATGGTCTACTTTAACATGGTTCCACTCAGACTTGTGTGAAAAATGTACTCAATAACCATCCATCCATCCATTTTCCGAACCGCTCGATCCTCACTAGGGTCGCGGGGGGTGCTGGAGCCTATCCCAGCCATCTCCGGGCAGTAGGCGGGGGACACCCTGAATCAGTTGCCAGCCAATCGCAGGGCACACAGAGACGAACAACCATCCACGCCCACACTCACACCTAGGGACAATTTAGAGCGTCCAATCAGCCTGACATGCATGTTTTTGGAATGTGGGAGGAAACCGGAGCACCCGGAGAAAACCCACGCAAGCCCGGGGAGAACATGCAAACTCCACACAGGGAGGCCGGAGCTGGAATCGAACCCGGTACCTCTGCACTGTGAAGCCGACGTGCTAACCACTGGACTACCAGGCCGCCCCGTACTCAATAACCCAAGCATTTAATTCCGGTGTTAAGTGATTGCGTGTCAGTTTTAGGTTAGCTTAGCAATTAGCACGGGTTCTCCATCCTTTCTCATAATGCCTTGGTGAGAACGATACTGGTCAGAAGTGGAGTTTAATCGCCACTATGGTGGCAAATGATGACTGACTTTCGAGCAATGTGGTTAACCGCACTAGCTAGCCAGCCGAAGCCTGTTGCTAGCTAGCTGGCGCGGTATAAGTGGCACCGAGCTTGTGTCTTACTTCTGCAGGGATTATATTATTACTTTAACACATGATACAGGTGATAAGGGTTTTAGCACAGCGACAGATTTTGGGTTTCCATTATTTAATTTTGAAAAAACCATTCAGTATGAACTGCACTTGATTTTTAGAAATTCCAATGTAAATATAGGTAATCTTTGCGATGGCTCAAGTACGGAAATGCTTCGAAATAATTCGGAAATTGGCACTGTGGCAGTGTTGGGGTCGAGCAGGTCGTGAGGTTCCAAAAAATGTGCCCTGTAGGGACTATTTATGAACTTTAATTTATTGGGGGCTGGCTGAAAAAGAGGTGGTCTTTTCCCAGTGTTGAAGTGTGAGAGGAAACAGTGAATTTATTTGCCCTGACAGGGATTGTAATTGAAGCTATGAAGTATTTGTTTGCTGCCTTCTCCTGTTTGGAACTGTATGTGACATACAGCAAGTGTTATGTGCTGTATGTCCGACGAGTCAGTCGTATGATTGGAGGAGGCGGTAACTCAGTACATTGCCATTCAGCTTAATTTAGGTAATATACCACAGCTTAAATCTTTTTTTCTTTTTGGGAAATGCATCAGTCTGATTTATTATCATAACATCTGACAGCCTGAGGCTCAGTTTCACTGTATTTGTTTACAGCAATTACACTTCCTGTCCTTTACCCGATATGTTCTTTGTGTGGGAACATTTTGGAGTGAAAAATCTAAATTTGAGTTGAGGGACTGTTGTATCCCTGCTATAACTGTAATATAGTAATTGATCAAGCCACCTTGTTTTTGTGGTACATTTTATTTTCTGTCAAACTCATAGATTCCCTTTTTTTTTTTAAATGCACTCTGTCTGAAATGCTTTGAGAATGCCACAAAATGCTGCCAAAGTTCTCTCTAAATAATCATTGGTGCCAAGGAAGTATGTCAATAGTGCCATCTACTGCTGAGGAGGACTTTATTGATGTCATATTTTTTTTTCCCCCCTGACACTAAGTATTGGTGGCTGGTATCGGCAGCCTCCAGGATTCACCAATCCATCCATTTTCTAATCCGTTTATCCTCACGAGAGTCGCGGGCGTGCTGGAGCCTCTCAGCTGTCTTCGGGCAGTAGGCAGTAGGGGACACCCTGAACTGGTTGCCAGCCAATCCTCTGGCACAAACAACCATCCACGCTCACAATTTAGAGTATTCCATTAACCTGCCATGCATGTTTTTGGAATGTGGGAGGAAACCGGAGTACCCGTAGAAAACCTTCACGAATAACCAATACCTTTAAATGAGATCGGTATTGGGACTCTCCCATACCGAGTAATGATTTATGATTCGTTTGTGGTATATCTGGATTTCAAAACTTTAATATCGGCAAATATGAACACTTTGGTGGTTCATCAATTACTTTTTTATTTATTTATTTTTTTGCTATGCACGTTTTGCTCTTCGCGGGGATTACGGTAATCCTGAAGCGGAAGGTAATTTTATAATGTTTACATTCAGTACATCTCACTGACACAAAATTCCAATTCACCAATCAACAAAAAAATAAATACATCAAAAGTCTCTCCCCTGAACTGTTTGCGGGTTGCAGCGATGCCGTTGCTCAAGAACAAATTGACAATATCCAGGAAGTACTTTGTAAACTGGGAGTCCTAAAACCCTAATTTTGGGACAAAAAGAGTTTTTGTTTTTGTTTTTTTCAATCTTGAATGACTCATTTAATGGCTCATGATGAGCCATTGTTCAGTAGCCAAGGCTTCATTAGTTGAAGGTCAGAAGGAGTTGGAGTCTCTCCCTGTGGATATAAGGCAAATGGGAAAAAAAAACACGTTAGATTGATCGCTAGTCAATCACAGGACACACAGAAGTGTCAGCAACTAGGGATAAATAGCACCCAGGTGCAAAACTTCCTCAAAGACAAGGACCGCATACATTCTCAGAGATCTTTATTGAACTTTTAAGGGGTACAATGTCCTGTCACTTGGATTGGATTGCTTTATGGATTCTGCGTTTAGGTTCTTGACACAAATAGTGGGCACACATCTTTTTTGCAGCTCCAAATAGTCCTGTGGGACCTGCTGTATCTGTCTGCTTCTTCAGAAGAGGCTGTTTGGTGCTTTCTAAACTTTTTTGGGGGCTTTAAGGTACAAATAGCAGTTACGTGAAAATAAACACTCAAGGACCTTGTACCTTTGTCAGTGGTGTGGCATTCTCACTAGTTTTGTTTTTGTGTCCTTGACTTTTACAATTTAGGAACACACCTCTTGGTTTTGGCCCTCGAAAAGACAAAGACATTGTATATGACCTCTGGTCCTCTGTCTCCTCTCAGACTACGCCTTTGCCACCCCAGTGGAGGTAGACGCTCAGGGACAATACCTGAACCATGATGTGAGCTGGCGGGGCCGTCGCAGCAGGAGGTCTGCGTCGCGGTCCTCGTCTGTGCACTACCGCCTCTCTGTCTTTGGCCAAGACCTGCACCTGGAGCTGCAGCCGTCCTCGGTGGTTGGCCCGGGCTTCACAGTACAGACGCTGGGCTCGGATGGCATCGCCACAGTCACCAGAAGCGAAGGGTTTCATGACTGTTTCTATCAGGGATTTGTCCGGGACTTGTCGTCCTCCTCGGCGGCCATATCGACGTGCTCGGGGCTGGTAAGTCTGCTCCTGTTGTAATATTTATTCACTGTTTCCTGATGCTTCATAGGACTGGAAGTCCTTGTTGCTCTGTGGCATTTCGAGTTACGCTGCCAGCTCGTAGCCTGGCATGTGCAATGCAACAGAGGTGATCATGCAAGTCATTAAGTCTCAAGTCTTCAGTCAGTCATGTCAAGTTATTGTGGCAAAAAAAGAAAAAATCAAGCGCATCAAATTGAGACACAAGTCGAGTTAGGTCATGACATCGGATAAGCATGTCATCAGTCAAGTTATGCCATCGTCACAAATTCATACATTAGCCACTATGCACTCACTATCAGAACTTGCAATAGTTAGCTTTACAAACACATTCACAATCGCATCATCTTGGTTCCAAACGAGTCACCGTACCGTCTATTACTTTATTGTTCTCACAAACACATAACCGACATTAAGATTAGCTCATGTTTGACCAGTTGTTGGTTAGCTAAAGTGTGGGGTCAATGTAGTTTACCTGACTTCGCGGGTTTTATCTCTGAGTTGCAAAACCCGCCCCAGTTGATTCGTGCCTGCTGTAATGGAGAAGCAATAGAGGCCAGGTCACGCGAGACCGAGGCAGAGCCAGGGGCCGAGCCGTTCTGGAACTTGTAATAGGAAAGTGCCTAGAGTGAAGGCGAACAGTTTGGGGGTCAACAAATAGATGGCTAGCAGCCCATATGTGGCCCGCCCCTATTGAATGCCAGAGGACTCGTCAGTACTTTCGAAGGGCATCGCAAGGACAAAAGTTGAATGAATATTGACATCTCACTCCATATCTTTATCCAAGGACTATGGTCTGTGTGTGTGTGTTGTGTGAGAGTCCATCTCACCCGTGCTTTTATGCAGCTCTCCTGCCAAGAATCTTTGGATTAAGTACAAAATAAGGAGCGACTGCATTGAAGGCTGCTAGGGGGTGTGGGGGGGGGGGATTACGGTGGGATTACAAACAATGCGGCAAAGGAAGAAAGACACATGAGAGGGAAGAAAAGAGGGTGACATCATGAATGGCGAGTGAGAGAGTGCGAGTGAGAGAAAATGTTGTGCCGGGATAATGTGGAGCCATTGTCCAGCCTTGGAAGCTCCCAGGGAGGTCATATCGTCTCTTTTGAAAGATGGACTGTTCATGTCAAAGGGCCTTTGGGAGAGCGAAATGGGGTGAGAGCAAACAGAGAGGAGAAAGGAAGAATAAGAGCCTCTCGTCCTTCATGTTGTTGTCTCTTAAAGAGGGGAAGTCAGCTGGGGCTTCTGGACTTGAACCAATGCTGGAGCATTCCGGGTCGGGGGTCAAACAGATGGAAGTGTAGCAAATGAGACGGTATTAAGAGCAGCGCTAGATGATGAGGGATTTCATCCCGCAGAGCCTTGTTAATTGTGCATATATCTTAATTACTTTCTGCGTGTCCTTAAAGGCTCGGTACTTGAGTGAAGTGAACTTGTCATTAGGGCGCTTGCACGGGGGAAAAAAAAAGACGATTATTTAACACGGCTCGCATGTTGGGCAAAAGAGGTTTTCTCATGTCCTGGTAACTGAACCGTTTGAACCCCAAATCGTCATCAACGCTGAGGGGACTGTGTTGCATAACGGCCATAATTAAAGTTCCTGGTTTGGTGTTTATGCGTTTGGTTACTCACATCCAACGTATTGTTTCAACGATTTGTTCGGAAATTCTAAAAAAATATATATATTGTTTCAGAGTACGATGGATACAACACGGCATGTATCCCAAGCAGCAGCAGAGAGGATAGAATCAGTAAGAACAACAGAAACACATTCTACAACCTCACGGCGTTCACATTTTGAAAAGTATCCCCAAAAAACACACCCAAAAGAAATTTACGTTTCACCCAATTTAAGTGCTTATTTGACATGAAACTGTGTAAATGCTTCAATGAAGGTGATGCCAATTGGTATGGCATGGCAGTGTGAATCCAACCTCTGCCCTCAATGTCCTTTGTTCCACCACCACATTCCCCTGCTCTCGTCGTTGACACGGTGCCGCAAGTTGCAACTTCCGCCAGGCATTCTTGTACTTTGCAAGATCACAGACGCGAACTTAAGAATTACGTCTGCCCTTAACACGCACCCGACTCCCTGTGGTGTGCTGCGGCTTTTCCCACCGCCCCCATGGTGACGCTGGGTGTCGTGTAGTCTTTGAGTGGGGGCACTTATACTTCAACTCTAAGTGACCATCTAGACTATTTTTAACCATATTTCGACATGTAGTAGAATTACAGTGTTCGTCATTCCTGGATACATATTAATACATACGCCAATCCCAAAACAAGAAAGGCCCTTCATACTACCTTCCCAGAATAATGACAAATTCATTTTTTTTTTCAATTATTCCCGCAGTCCCTTTTAGATAAAAGTCTCCAAAGCGAGATATTGCCACACCTGAACAGCTGTTGAGGCTGCGCACATTATGATACGAGCCCCTTGCATACTAACAATCTGAGATTTTTTTTCAATTTTTTGTGATCGTCACATACAGCAAATCAATGCCTCTGCATCTCAACAATTATTTCACGACATTCCTTTGGGCAAGAACTCCCCACTGTGAGACATTGTCACTTGTGCATAGCCATACTGACCATCCAAGCCATCATTTTTTCGGATTTTTAGTGTTCGTCCATACATATAATCTGCTTTCAAAGCCTAATGGTCAAGCAGGTTTCACAGTGCCTTTCTGGGAAATTGTCTCTACTGTCATGCCTCGGCTGCACCGGGAAGCCAGCGCGAAAGGGCTTGCAACAATTGGCTTTGACGTAGATGTGCGGACACTGATTGTCAGGTGTTCAACTTTGTCATGGCTCGTTCCGCCATCTTCCGAAGTCGTGTCGGATGCAGAATGTCACCTGTGTATACCGAGTGTAACACCCTAGATTTACAGCCCACATCCTTTCAATGTTGAAAAGCCCCTTTTGCGCTGGTGTCGGCATTTGAAGCGGACCCTAAATGCAGGCTCAACTTTTAACCTTGAATGCAGCAATGAATGATGAAGTGAATGATCTCCGGCCAGCATTTGGCCCATTTGTACCTGTCCACTTTGTGTAGAGGCCAACAAATTGGACCGTCCCCCTTCTCTCCGGACTGGAGCCACTCCCTGGTGGTCTGCATTCTGACAGTGATGTAGTGCCCACTGTTAGATGCCAGCTTGAGAGGAGGAAGATGAAGAGGGGGAGTGCGTGGTTGGGTTTCTCGAATGGCTGAGGGATGCTGTGTGTTTGTGTGTGTCCTTTGTCATCTTTCTCACATAAGACTAATGGGCGGTGTGGAGGACTTCAAATGGATGCAAACTGAAGCCATACATCAAAATCCGACTCACTAGTGTTGCCTTCACATCAACTGCAGTCGTACAAAAATGGGATTTGTTCGCCATGTGGTTAAATAAAGTGCAGAACTTCTTTTTTTTTTTTACTCTAGAAACATTTTCCCCTGGCAAAAGCATGTGCTTTTTGTAGTGCCCATTCAGGAGATGCTCCAAAGTTACAAGGGCGGCAATAGTCACTCAAAAACTTAAATGATAACATTATTTTAGCCTGTTGCTGTATTCCACAGTCTCAGAAATCTCCTTGTGGCATTTGCTCAAGCAAAATAAGTGAATAACTGATCAAGATGATGCAGAGGAAAGTCTGGATCACTATTAGCAAGGGTGGAAGTCAACGTTTGATCAGAAAATCATTTATAAGCCATTCATTTTTAAGGGTTGTGTTGTAAGATGAGTTTGAAATGACATTAAAAGTCGTGATAGGGAAATGAAGCTTCAAATTTGCTTCATGAACCAGTTGTATTTTTTTTTTACTCCACTAAATGGCACTGGTGACTTCAAGAAAGTGTTGTAAGAAATGACGAGTCAATGTGCTTTCAGCCCCATGTTGAACACCGAATGCCATCTCGAGGGCTCAATAAACATAATAACTGGTTCATGAATCATTTTAAAGCTTCATTTTCCCATCACTATTGAAAGTGTTCTGGTCCCACAATTTGGGGCATATATATGGTCTAATAGAACTAATTATTATTAATTATTATTCATTAATATTGATTATTTTTCTCTCACTATATCCCAAATTGGTGGGTCTGGATAAAGAGTGGTTCACTCTACTCGCGATGAGGATCCCACTGAGATGGCATTGTCACCCACGGAGAGGAGCGTCAACACACCCTCTGTCGCCCCCACCTCATTATCCTATTTTGGGCCACAATGGCCTAACCCTTAAGGGTCCATACATATGGAAATGACTATCAATGCACTCTGACTGTTCCAGTTTTACACGCAGAACTGGAAGTAACGTTGCAATTGTGATGCTGATGATGTCACAGAGTCATGCTAATGACGATTAGATTCGCAATGCCGCTCAGTAAATAGAACGGGGTTGGTAAAACAACACATTACAGACATTATGTAACTTTAATCAATTTCGGTAATTAATGTTTAATTTATACATCTTGACATGTTGACGACTTAATCCTCTCTTCTTTAACTATTATTCGTAACCTGTAATTGTTGTTGAATGCTTTATGAATCCTGTAATGCTTTACTGTAGGTTTGATGTCTATAATAAATTATGTGTTACGTTTGTGCCAAGCATACATTTTGGAATTTTAGCCACGAAGAAAACTCGAATTTGGTTTCATCGGATCGTATTGCATTTATTTGATTATTTTCTGTCAACGTACTCGCGCACCGCTGCCGGTCTCCTTGCTCTTCTAAATATAATATTACCACCTTGTGCTTCTTCCCCTTACAAGACCCATAATTCTTCTGGTCACATGACTCCCCACAGATGTGCAGTAATCACTGGTTTGGGGCTTCTGGCCACTGGGTTCCCCCTGGCCCCCGCCCTCCCCCTTGTCTTTATGGCGTGTAAGCACTTAGTCATTTGCGTCATAATGTCATGGTACGGAAACCTTAAAAGGAGTTTATAAAGAGGCCAGTTTAGGATATTCAGTGAGCTGGCTTGTGCATGAACAAGATGACATTATTGACCAGGCAGGTTGATGCGCATTCATCATCTCGTCAATAATTTTCGAATGCAATTTTCCCTTGCCTTACTCATGACCGAATCGTCACATCTAGTCCAGACTCATTCACTCGAAGACCTTTTGATGTGTAGAAGAAAGAGAGCTAAAAAGTTTAACCACTAACTTTTGACGTTTTAACTGACAGTCTTCCCGGTTGAAAGTCACTAATTTTACCTTTGTACGTTGGCAAATGAAACGAAACGCGAGGCACAGCAAAGACGGCCGATACGGCGTGTGATATATTAGGCTTCAAACGGCTAATCCTTTTGAAGAAAAGTCACATAGCACCGCTCGAGGGCAAGGGAAACTTTCCGAGCAACGATGACAGCGATATCGCTTGACGTCGTTGTAAAAACTCCAGATGGGGATGAAGAGATGAGCAAAGCGAAAGTGACTGATAAAAGCATCCTGACCTCTCCTCTCTGTCCTTACCGCTCAGCTTTGATTCCTATTTTAAGACTCCGCCACATTGATTGGATGTCAACTGTTGAATTCATGTTCACTATGCTCTTGACTAGTGAAGGACTTGATGCTATATACACTTTCCCTTCAAATATATTGTCATATACTTCATATGCTTGAGCATCGTCTATTTCCTCTTTTGTGAATAAATCGCTCATGGCTGACTCTGTCTGGAAAAGAACCTTGGTCATTCATGTGTGTGTATGTGTGTGTGTGTGTGTGTGTGTGCGTGTGTGTGTGTGTGTCCGTACGCGCCCCTGTGCTGTCAAACCAGAGCGTGTAATGCGTCCGCGTGAAATGTAGGCTAGAGGAAGTTTACGTTCCACACAAATTAGAACGACTCAGGCTCAAAGCGTCAGCTCCACAGCGAGCCCAGTCGTGTTTTGACAACACCAGCTTCTCTTTTGTCGGTCGTCTGTTTATTTTGCAACCTGCTAGTCGACTGTGTCTCGCACACACACACACACACACACACACACACACACACACCCTTAGATACCCAAACACGCTCACTCACACCAAGGCCAAAGGCCAGTGGGTCAGTGGGTTGATGTGTGTGTTTACGTCTTACAGTGTGTGTTGGCAATTCTGATGGGAATTAGTGGCTATAGACAATGAATTGCTGACCCAGCAACCCTAAATTTAACTAATTACCTCTGCCAAAAGCAGAAGCGCAAAGCAACGTGCTGGACTAGGCGGTATGGCCTTGAAGATCCATTTTTCACAATAATTTAAAAACGGTGGTCGACTGGTTAACATGTTCGCCTCACGGTGCAAAGGTGCAGGGTTTGATTCTGGCTCCGGCCTTCCTGTGTGGAGTTTGCATTTTCTCCGCCGGGTGGGATTTCTCCGGGTATTCCGGTTTCCTCCCATATTCCAAAAACATGCATGGCAGGTTAATGGAACACTCTAAATTGATCCCAGGTGTGATTGTGAGCGCCGATGGTTGTTTGTCTATGTGTGCACTGCGATTGGCTCGCAACCAGTTCAGGGGTACCCCGCCCACTGCCCGAAAACAGCTGGGATAAACTCCAGCATACCCTGTGACCCTTGTGAGGATTAGCCGATCAGAAAATGGATAGATGGATGGATTCCCCTCAAGTTATCTGTTTCTTACTGGGTTTTAAAATCCTGATAGTGCGCATTGTGTCTGTCTCCCAGTCAGGTTTGATCCGTGTGTCTGAGCACGAGTACTTGATCTCGCCTCTGCCTCAGCATCTGGCCCAACATCACAACTACAGTGCACCCGACGGTCACCAGCCGCACGTCGTCTACAAACGCTCCGCCGAACACGTGGTCCGCCAACAAGCCGGCGAGCCGTCGGGTCTCGGAACATCCACGCAACACCAGGTCCAACGACCGCACCAGGACTATCCTCAACACCAGGACGACCAAAACGGGCACACAGAAAGGCAGCATTTCTGTGGGCGCCGCAAGCAATGTATGTAAGGGAACTTCATTTCCTTCTACTTGTAAATTATAATATAATATTTTGGTCTCATTGATGTACACTAAGGATTCTAACAGGGGGTTGTCGACTTTTTATACCTGCCGTAAGACAAGGAAAAGCATAACAAGCATTTCGCGCATTTCATGTACAAGGGAGCTCAATGTGCTTCACACAGTTAAATTGTCAACATTCAAAGGCATTTACAAATCAGAATAATTAAAGATATTTTTGTAAAAAGTTGACTAAAATTAGTAATTACTAAAACAACATACAGCGCAAGAACAGGATTTTGAAAAAAAAAGATAGAAATGCCTTGAAGACCTGAAACATAGGTATGGGGGAGCTTTGTTTTCAACCTGGATTTAAAAGTATTGACACTTTGGGCGAGTGTCAGTTCTGTTGACATCTTATACCATTTGCCTGCAGCATAACAACTAAATGCTGATTCACCGTGCTTGCTTTGAACTTTGAATTTTACTGACCAACTTTGCCTTCGCTTTCCTTCCCATACCCTCAATTCCTACACTGCCTTGCCGACAGTGTTCTGGTAGGATCAGGTTGGGCTTTTAGGTCAGGTCACAGTAGGTTTGGTGTAGGGCTCGGTCAGCCTACATACCCACTGACCCATATACTCTTCAATGCTTTGTCAGGCCACTGTTGCCTTGTTGAACCGTATAGAAATACAATTGACCCTCATTATACATATTAAATTAGCCTGAAAATAGAAAGACAATAACGCTGCACGGTCCATGAAGGCATGCTTAGTGTAGAATAACACCTACAACGAACATGGGGGACCCCAAATACTCTTCTGGCTGACTGGACCACAATGCTTCTCATATTCACAGACACTCCCAAGCCTCCCACTGAGGACCCTTTCCTGATGCCAGATGAGTTTGACATGGCCGACGATGAGGGCCCAGGAAGGCCAAGGCGGTCTCCGATTGACTCCAACCGGGTCGGAGGTCTGAATGTGGAGACCCTGGTGGTGGCGGACCGGAAGATGCTGGAGAAACACGGCCGGGAAAACGTCACCACCTACGTCCTCACCGTCATGAACATGGTCAGTGTCAAAAAGGGAAGGCAGTTGAGGGCCTTAAGCATCATTTGTCATGTTTCAACCAAATAATAAAGACTGGACTGTGTTAACCCTTTCATGCACCCTGTAACCTGATAAGTCTACTGTAGTAACCGCTGTCCCCGAAAGGGTTACAGCAACTGGTATCCTAATGGGAGATGGTACAAGTTAGATAATTTAGGACCATTAACCATGGAAACTAACAATCTACCTTCCAAACTAATCTTACATGACACGGCTTTTCCGCAACTCACTCTTCCTGACTCTCCCTTACGACATTGCGACCAACCGCTCTTACTTTACTCTGCCTGCCTGCCTGCCTACCTACCTGCAAACTACCTCCCTACCTACTTACAGATGCAAATCGGATATTTTGGGACCTTTTACATTGGAAATGCAGAGAAATGCGGATCTTACCAAACCGAGCCGAACCATACCGCTTGGTGGAAATGAAACGGGGCTATATTTTTTTTCCATTGGCCTGTCTGGCTTAGATGGACAGACAAGTGGCAACATGACCAAGTACTTCGTTAACATTTTGTCTGTCTCCTAGTCATAGGACCATCGGCTTTGGTGAATTTTACCACCGACAGAACATAATTTAATCTTAGAGTAGGATCAGACCAAGAGAATGCCAACCGTTACTCCCCTACGGGTTGGACCGTACCCATTCTCAAGCTCTGCCTTACGTGTTCAAAAAATGTGGTTTCGCAGCGCTTTCAGTGGCGCCGGTGGCTTCTTACCGTTCTCCTAAATGCAGCACTCGTTCAATACCACGAGTGCATCAATGACAAAGACTTTCCACATTTTCGTCTATGGTTCGTGCTGTGTGTATTGGGCCGTGACGACATGCTACCAGGCACACACAGGGTGGTAACTGATTTTAGAGTTGGCTCATTTGTTGAGTTAACAGCCACTTTTAGTGCTCTTTTTTTCCCCCCCTTCAGGTTTCCAGTCTTTTCAAAGACGGCACCATCGGGACAGACATCAACATTGTGGTAGTTAGCTTATTGCTACTGGAACAGGACCCGGTGAGTGAACTGGCTGGTAGTGTCACTCTGCAAATATACAGTAATTGTAGGCTAGGGACCAAACCCTGCTGTGAATGGCTCAAATAAGGGTGCTCGCAGGCACCAGGTAGCCCCCAAGGGCCACATTAATAGCCCAAGGGCCTGTTCTAAAAAAAAAAAAAAAAAAATAGCTCACCGGTGATGGGACAATTGTGATTTACAAGAATGTTGTAGTAGTAGTTATTTGGAAAGGTGAACATTGGCAGATATTTATCCAAGTAAAATGCTGCAAATCGATATGCATCAGTTTCCTAATTATGATGAAAAATCATTAACATGATCAATGTCTTCACTTAAATGAATACAACTAATTGCTAATTATAGTATACTATAACCACAGCCCTACTGGTATGGATTTTCCTTAACCTGATGCTGAGTCTGATATTTGTCAAAATACGTTTCCGACAACCGATTGATCAGGTGACTAATTAAAAAACAAACAAACAAACAAACAAGAAAATTGAGTAGATAGATAAAATAAATTTTATTTGCTCCGTTAACGCTGCTTCTTTTTTTTTTTTTAATAGATGTTTCCCTTCAACACACCAAAACACACCGAATTCAAATGATCAGGATAATACATAGAAAAAAAGAATTACAAATAGTTTTTTTTGGTGAATGGCAATTATTCAGGGGATCAAACTATTTTTTAAGATGTGATTATTTATCATTATTATTATTATTTTTTTTTTTACAAGATTCAACTCATGTATTTCTGCTCAACAACAGCTTGGCCTGACCATCAATCACCACGCTGACCAGTCACTCAACAGCTTCTGCCAGTGGCAGTCAGGCCTGGTGGGTAAGAGTGGTAAGCGGCACGACCACGCCGTTCTCCTCACCGGGCTGGACATCTGCTCCTGGAAGAACGAGCCCTGCGACACCCTGGGTAAGGCAGCCGGCCAAAACCAACTTCCCGTTCTCCGTTTTCGGTTTGTTTTTACCCTTGAAGGTCTCGACCACCTTCTGCTGCTCTATAAACACGAGGTTGTTAGGTTTAGCTACCACGAGCGAGTTGCTGACTCGCTCCTGTTGATGCGCGGATAGTAGGATTCCTACAGGTGCTTCACACTCTTAAAGTTTGGCTTTGAAATGTCGCACGTTCAAGAGTTGAGATC
The DNA here is from genome assembly GCF_054856545.1 of Hippocampus guttulatus. NCBI lineage: Eukaryota > Metazoa > Chordata > Actinopteri > Syngnathiformes > Syngnathidae > Hippocampus > Hippocampus guttulatus. Next base: position 24,833,958 of record NC_141263.1, on the reverse strand, counting down.
TGCTCGGCGTTTAAATGACATACTTTTGCCATACTCTCAACAGAGATGAAGTCAGCTCCAAGTCCTACCATACATGACTAAGGTCTTTTAACCTTTTGCTTGTAAATACATTTAAATTGTGTCAATGTGCATTCTTTTACTAATTTCAGGAAGATACCTTTGTTGTCATTGCTTTGCCTTTGAATGTCTTCAGCTGTTTTGTTTGGAAATTCTTTTGCAGGAAGTCTTGTGCCTTTGGTTGTGTGAAGCACAGTGAGTTATCTTGTAGATGCAATGTGCTATATTGATAAAGTTGTCTAGCCTGGCCTTTTCAGCCATGCTTGGGGTTACAAGTTCAGATTTCAAGCCAGAGTAGGTAATGTTTTCACGCCAAGGTTAGGGAATCAAATTGGTGTTTCAAGCTAAAAGACGATTTTCAAATTTGGTTTTCAAGCCACGGTTAGGGTTTTGAGTCAATGTATCAATCGAAGGCTAGGGTTTCAAGCGAGATTTTACAGGCAAAGTTAGGGTTTGAAGACAGTGTTAGGGTTTTTCGGCTTTCAAGCCAGAATTAGCATTTCCAGACACAGTTTTAGGGTTTCCATCCATCCTTCCATTTCCTCAACTATTTTTTTCTTGATCAGGGTCGTGGTTGTACTGGCACCTTTCCCAGTTGACTTTGGGTGAGGCGGCGGGGTGCACCCTGGATTGGATGCCAGCCAATCACAGCAGTTAGGGTTTCAAGTTATTCAACTCGCCACTCGGTTTGGGCTTTCAAGCCAGGGTTAGGTTTTAAAGTCAGGGTTATGGTTTCAAATTAGGTTCAAGCTTGGAAAAAAAATGAATCACTTTATTTAATGTACCACCTCTTATAGGGCCTTGGTAGAGTATCGCTTCACAAATCTGGCATGGCATCAAGTGCCACTCGGTCGGCACCAGACCAGGATTTAGTCCTTTTTTTTTTCTTGCCTTTTCCATGGCTACCCCCCAGAGACGGATGGATGGACGAATGGAGTGACCTCGGGTAATTGCTGGAAAGTCTGAACCGTCCTACCCAGGGAGTCTCCCATGTCTGCTTGGAAGTCATTTGGGTTCAGACTGCGGTCCGAAGCACATTTTCATTCCTGTTATTTTGGTTTGGATTAAACTAAAACGTCTCCACTGACTAAGCAAGGTGGATGTAGAAGTACCCCTTGAAGAACACGCATGCCACCGATGCCTGTTTATAAAGAAGGCTTAGAAAACATTCTAAACAGTAAAGTTTAACCAACACCAGCTTCACAGATCAACACAAAGTTTGGCAGACATGTCTATGACGATATATTGGGAAGAACCAAATAAATACAAGGACCCGTGCTTGAAAACATTTTCAACCAGCAAATCTAGGGAATTTCAGGGCTGCGATAAACTCAAACGAGGGAACTTGCCCAAAATTTGGCCCCATTCGAAAGTAAGAATTCAAGCCAGATGGGAGATGCTCAATTGAGAAGCCCCCCCCCCCCCCCCCCCCGTGCAGGTGTCAAATGTGATGATTGTTTTCAAGATTCACCATGAAAAAGAGGTGCTACGGTATCTTCTGGAAAATATTGACCCGAGCACCAGCTTGACCAATCAACATAAATTTTAGTGGGCATGTCTATCCTATGCCCTGCGATTGGCTGGCAACTGGTTCAGGGTGTCCCCCGCCTTCTGCCAGAAGATGGCTGGGATAGGCTCCAGCACCCCCCGCGACCCTAGTGAGGATTAAGCGGTTCGGAAAATGGATGGATGGATGGATGGATGTCTATCCTAACTGGCACCACAAAAGGTCTGAAGGACCTATGCCTAAACTTGAACAGGAAGACATCCATTTTCCTATGAAGCAGCCATGGTAGAATTCCAGGACTATGAAAAACTCCAAAACAACCATTTGGAGTGACTTTCGGGACACCTTTGACGAACACCTACCAGGGAATTTCTGTCCAAATGAGCCCCTATCATAAGCAGGTTCCCGAGGCATATGGTCTACGCTAGATTGCAAAACTTTTTTTGGGGTGTGTACCCTATTTACATGGATGGAAAATGGCATGAACATTAAATATATTTTTTATAATTTTTTTGTTATTTGAAAAGCAAAACGGGCCCGGACACCAGCTATTAAAAAAATGCTACTTTCAATTTTTTTTTTTCTTGAACGATTTAACCCTTTCAAGGACAGCGGACACTACAGTGGACAGCTTATCATGTTATCAGGTGACAGGTTATCATTATTGGTGCATGAAGGGGTTAATCGGGGTGCAGCATCTGTGTCTAAGTTTGACCATCATTCACCATAAAAATGGTGTCCGACAACCTGTTCATCACCTTGCGGAGCTGAAATCGATACTCCTTTTGCTTCGTCTTCATTCCGAGTCATTCTTCTGTCCTCAGGTTTTGCTCCAATCAGCGGCATGTGCAGCAAGTACAGGAGCTGCACCATCAACGAGGACACGGGACTGGGCTTGGCGTTCACCATCGCTCACGAGTCCGGACACAAGTACGTCCGTCGCGCCTCACAGTCACGACGTTGAAGCAACCAAGTGGCAGAAATTGCAATCGTAAACTGGAAGCAGATGAAGCCTCCGTGTTATCGACCGAGAGGGGCCTCAAACGTCACACGCGGAGACACAAACGCGCTTTGACCTGCCAACATTATGTCCAAATTCGACTGCTGGAGAGAATAGCCCAGGGCGGACGCCGCTCTGTTTGTGTTTGTGTTTCCATCGAGACATACGTTTGATTGGTTGAATTGACATTGTTTAAAAAAAATTTTTTTTTGTTTTTATTTTATTTTATACGGTTAAACGCATCTGCTTGCCTGGCACTCGCCCAACACAAACCTTGAACGTGTTTTCTCCTGTTCATCACCAGGCTGCTTCAGTGTCAAAAAAGCATGAAAGCATGTTGAGTCATGAGATCAATTGGGGCAGAAACACAATATTGTAATGCAACAAATATAGCGAAGCCTCACAATTTGTAAGGGTAGGGTATCAAGACCAGCTGTGAAAAGCATTTAGCGGATGCCCACCCCTCATTTTTGTATTGCTTACATTAGAAGGTGAAAACCCGAAAGAAAAGTTGAAATGACTCTCATTTGTCCAGATTCAGATTCAGAAAACTTTATTTATCCCCGTGGGGTAATTAGGACTTAACAGGTCATCCATATCAAAAGCCAAATTGAAAACCCATACTGAGACTTGACACCCTATCCCTAGTTTAAAGCCTTCATTTGAAACGCAAATTTGTCTTGAAAATCGAATGCACATCCAAACTTACATTTGTAACTTTAAAAATTTGCTTCAAACTGTAATATGAAACATCATCCATTGTTTTAAAACCTAACCCTGTCTCCAAAACTCTCGTGTCCTTGACACCCTAACTTGGAACTGTCATTTGAAATCTGTACCCTAACTTGAAACCCTCATTTGAATCCCGAATTTGAAACTCTTAAACCCTAACAGCAAACTCAATCTTGATACCCATTGTTTGTTTGTTGGGGTTTTTTTTGCTTCAGTTTCGGGATGATACATGACGGCGAGGGCAACCCCTGTCGCAAAACCGAGGGCAACATCATGTCCCCCACCCTCGCCGGTAACAACGGAGTCTTCTCTTGGTCCATCTGCAGCCGCCAGTACCTCAACCGGTTCCTTGGGTAAGCATCGTTGCGATCCCACCATTTGCTTGGATGGTTTTGTCGATTGTAATTGTGATGCCCGATGGCGTGTCCATCCAGAACCACTCAGGCGTCCTGTCTGGTGGACGAGCCCAAGCAGATCGGTCAATACAAATATCCCGAGAAGCTTCCCGGGCAGCTGTATGATGCTGACACGCAGTGCAAGTGGCAATTTGGCTCCAAGGCAAAGTTATGCCGCCTTGACTTTGTTAAGGTAAGCGCGTGAAAATCTTTTTCAACTTTTGTGGACTTCTAGTTATTTCTCTACTCAACTTTTGAAAAGGGGCTTGGTGTTTTTTTTTTTTATTGAAGGCATCTCATCAGTGAACAAAGCAGTCTAACCAGCCTCAATTTTTCATATTTGAGTCTTTTAAGGGTTCATGTGCTATACCATATTTGAGTCTCTGGTCTGCTGTGGGATTTTATACCTCTTTAGTGCTTCCATTCCCCGAATGAACTCCTGACTATCACTTCCATCCAGGCATTGCTAAACTTCGTCTTTCGTGAACTTCATTAGTCATTAGCCATCGATCATTGGTCATTCCGACAAGTCTTCTTATCTTAAAGCCTCTGATTGTTTTTGTCTACAGAATGAACTCGTCTTTACCGGGGGGGGAAATCCTTAACCCTTTCTTTCGACCAATAATGATAACCTGTAGCCTTATACTATGATAGGGCTGTCCACTGTAGTAGCCGCGCTGTCCCTGAAAGGGTTAGATCCAAATGCAGACCTTCCTGAACTTCACAAGCCTTTTACAAACCCTTCACATGGGGTTTGGTGGCAGTATTTTCATATCTCCAGCAACATATGCAAAGTTTCAAATTTTCATCTGTTAGTGGCTCTTCTGTTCTTGGAATCTTTGGTTTGGCTTTAATGAAGCACTTTTTTTTGCAGTGTTTTGGTTCATTAGTGCTTTGTCTCATCTTCAGCTCTTTGAGTCCCCATTAAAAAAAAAAAAAAAGTCCTTAACATAGAGTTCATAATATATCTTCTGAACTTCACCGGAAAAGGACTTCAAGCTATTCCCGCAAATCTTTTGCTCTGTCGATCCTCAGCTTGTTTTGAGCCATTTCCATATTTTGGTACTTTAGTGGTTCCTCTGCTTTTAAAATTGTTGTCCAGAAGCAGAATTCTGGCTAGTCCCCGACCAAATTCCTTAAAACTAAATCCAGACCTTCAACCTTTTCCTCTCCAGTCCCCAAGAGAAATTCTCTGAAACCAAGGTCAAGATTTTTCTGAATGTCACCTCATGTAAAGTTGAACTTATCTCTGTACTAACTCAATACTGTTTGATGGTCTTCGGTCTGGAGTAAGATTCTAGGCTCTCTTCTTCTATTCCCTGAGACAAATCTTTTGAACTTCACCTCAAGCCTTTCCCACACTTGCCTCACTCTTTGCATTGCATGAAAAACAACATCTATAGAATAGTCCTGGACTTCTTATGGACCAGAACTGTCCCACATTAACAAGTCTTTGATACCATTAGGAAACCCCAATAATGAGCACCCCTGTCATAAAGGATCCAAGTACTGTTGTCCTCACAGCATCAGTGATGTCCTACTAAATGAGCACTTTATTAATTGCCCTGATCTTTGTCAAATGGCGCAGGAAAACCCCCTGTGTTTTACTCCTGGTTTAAATTCCCTCAATGGGCAGAGCCCTTCGACGCCAGTCGAGCACTGTGGGCGAGGTGAAGTCTTTATGTTCGCTGTTATTCACATGGAAATGCTGCTTGGGTCTCTGACCGCTGGGAAATAGACTCAGACAAATGCTATAGCTAGCGGATTAACGCTCAACGCTTCATTAGGGCTTTTGGAGCTGTTTCACATGGTGTTGATGAGATCGTGACCTGTTAGAAGAGGGTTTCTTCATTGAAAATGAGGGCGGCAAGGTAAAAACCATAAAAACGGTTTGCCTTTTGTGTGATGCACAGCGACTTTGAGGCTAACCCTCGCTTGAAAGCAAAAATGGCTTCAAACCCTCACCCTAACTTTAGACCCTCAACCTCGATTTGAAACCCCAACCCTGGCTCGAGACACCGATTGGAAGCCCTAATCCGTATTTAAAACCTTTATTTCAAACCGTAATTTGAAGGCTGAACCTTTGCCTATAAACACAAATTTGGAAAATCAAATTTGAAAATCGAATTTGGAACGCCAACGTATTGGATTGAGATCATTTTAAACCCGATTTTGAAGCCCTAACCTATTGGTAGGCTTGGAACCCTAAACTTGGCTTCAAACCCAAACCCAAGCTTGAACGACCCTTGCTTGAAACCCTAACACAGGTTTGACACGATCCATTCAGCCGTCATCTGAACCGATGAATGTTCCTCCTCTTCAAACCCTTATTTCAAACCCTAAGCCATGCTTGAAAGCCTTGTCTGAAGCCCTTCCCTTGCTCGAAACCCAAATTAAAATCCCAAACTGTGTTTAAAACCGTAACCCGCTTATGGAACGCCAACCCTGGCTTGACACATAAACCTTATTTGAAACCCAAACATTTACTTTTTGAAAACACAATGTGGATTGAAACTTTTAACTTCAAACACTAATTTGAAATCCTTATCCTATCTTGATAACCTAATTTTGAACCCAAACTTTTAATTTAAAAGGCCTATGAATTAAAACTTCAAAGATAATCCTAGTTTGAAAGCCTAACACATTATTGATAGTGTTATTTGAAACACTCACTTAGTTGAAACCCTATTTTGAAACTGTAACCCAGGCTTGAAACCTTACCACTTGTTAAAAACCCCACTACATGCTTAAAACCCCAATTTGAAGCTCTAAACCTTGCTTGAAAGCCAAATCCATGCCTAGAACCCTAATTCGAGGCCCTAAACTTTGTTTGAAAATACAACCCAGGCTCGATACCCTAATTTGAAACCCTAACCCATTCTGGAAGGCTCATTCACCCCGGCCCTCCGTCCCGGCCGCTTACACGGGCTGGCTGCCAGCGCCGGCAGCCTGTCTCCCGATGCGAGGCTCTCCCTCTGTGCTCACTCACTCGCTCCGTTTCTGTATTATTGGGTCAGATGACACACACAATTATAGCCCGTTTCATTAAAGAAGCGCACTGATTAGGTTTGACGTGAAGGCTTTTTTTAGGGGAGGCTCATTGTCGGGCTTATGGTGCAGGGGTCCACCACGGGCCCGACAATGAGCCTCCCTTCTGACGCTGGCGAGGAGCAGCTGATGCTCACTCAGCAGTGATGGCAAGTAAAGAAGTACAAATACATTTACACTCATTTACTACAGTACAACAACTGTAGTAAATGAGATTTTTCTGTTCTTTCTTTGAGTATCGATTCTTCGGATGATTCTTAATTTTCAATCCCTACATTTGAAAACAGAGTGAGATCTTGAGACTTGAAAAACAGATTTTTATGGGGTCCAAATGGGCATAATTGGTATTCATAATTCATTTTTCCTTTGCACCTAAGTACATTTCAGATTTCGTAGTTTCCACCTCTGCCACTCAGGGAAAAGAACCAATAGTCATGGTGGACTAGATTTCACCGCATCCAGTCCTCTGTTGTGTTTGTGTGTCTCATCTGGCAGGACATCTGCAAGTCGCTGTGGTGTCACCGCACGGGCCATCGATGTGAGACCAAGTTCATGCCTGCCGCCGAGGGCACCAGCTGCGGCCCCGACATGGTGAGTAGATGCGCTCCATAATTAACACCGGATAGACTGCCTGGGAAAATGTATTTATTTGATTGAATTTTAATCATTTCATTCATTATAATCCCATGAGGGGAAATTGAATTGACACCCCCTGAAGTCTCCATTTTTTTATACACAGGCTGAAGGAAGAGAAAATTGATTGATGTGTATTGTCTTCTGTTAGTGGTGTTGGCGCGGCCAGTGTGTCAAATATGGGGAGCACGGCCCCAAGGCGGTCCACGGCCAGTGGTCTCCTTGGTCCCAGTGGTCGGAATGTTCAAGGACATGCGGAGGTGGGGTCATGTACAGGGAGCGCTCCTGCACCAGTCCACGGTAAACACGCATGCACACAGACACACTATAGACGGCAGTCATCATGTTGTCACCCTTGCAAACCGGGCTGCTCCCACATATAAGAAAAAAACATGTAAAATAGAACAACTTTTATTTAATTTTTTTTCATCCGTTTTTAGAACACCTTAATCTAGGGACTGCCAGGTAGCTGTCAGCACACACACACACACACACACACACACATAGTCAGCTGACAGTCCAGACAGCAAGAAAATCTCTCCCCATGCTCCAGACAAGGGTGGGGCAAAACCTCTTCAAAAGTGAGCTTTTTGCGCCGAGAGCTGCCAACGTCCCGCATGGCTGCTCGCTCGCACAAACGTAATGCCGCACATCCCACAGTGCCCGACATCTCTGTAAGTCCCTCTTAACTCGCACGGGGGAAGCAGTCATTTTGTAACGCACTGTTTGCTCCTTTCCAAGGACATTGGAGCCTTGCAGACTTGACTTACCCGAATTTTGTGTTTGAAAGCGAGTCATCATATTTCACTGCCAAGCTACGGCCACATGCAATGCCAAAAACCAAAAGGCTTTAAGATATAGCATCACCCACACTGTAAGTCAATTATGTGCTTACATTTTGGTAGCAATGAGACATAGTTTTTTTCTGACTACTTTGTCTTTGAAAGATCCATGGAAATGATGAAAGATGAGCCAGCAAGGGCTGGCTCAAACCAAAATGGGAGACTTGCGATTTGGTTTACAGCAAATTTTCCTGAGAATTTTTTGGGGTCAACTCATGAGAGCGATCCCTCCCAAATTTCATGATTCGCTTAGCTTTTGGGGTCTGAATTTTCAAAAACAAATTGCAGGCAGTGCTACCGAGCCAATTTACAGGAGTCATGCCTGGTTGCTTATACGACTGATTTACTCCGTGTTGTACAACCGTGGGGGATAGATAGATAGATGGTGGAATTAATTGCCGGGGTTTGCTCGTTGGGCTCTTGGCCGATGAACATGAAGCAACAGTCAAGACAAATTTTATGGCTGGCAGCACTTTTCTTGTTTTTTTTTTCTCTTGCATTTGTGTTTCGTCAAGCAAATACATTTTTTTTTTTTAATTGAAACAGTTGGCAGGTGGGCTGAAGGTTAAGTATGGCCGGTAATGATCGCTTGAGGGGCGCAATATTTCTGTTGGATTTGTTTTGACTTGATATAATATACAGTATATATATATATATATATATATGTATGTATGTATGAGAGAGACAGAGAGAGAGAGAGAGAGAGAGAGAGAGAGAGAGAGAGAGAGCTTGCTAGCTCGACAGACAGATGGCTAGCTAGCTAGCTTGAGAGAGAGACAGACAGCTAGCTAGATAGCTAGATAAATTAACACACCTTTTTTTATATAGCGCATTTCATACACAAGGTAGTTCAATGTGCTTCACATAGTTAAAAATGTAGCAGTCAGAAATGCTTTAAAAGGCCTTAGTCATAGATGTAGCAAAAGGCATAGTTTTAACATTTAACATTGAAAAGCATTTACATAATAGCAACGTTGAGAAGTAAGTAAAAGAATTATAAATCTATTCCAAAAACAAAAACACAAGTAAAAGTAGAAGATAAAGATGTCCCGACAAAAAGATCTGAGCACAAGAGCGTCTTAATCGGCTAATGAACAGTTTTTTGTTTTTTTTCTAGTACATCACAAAGGTTTCACCAGGTGCCCTCCTCCTTTACAAACACACAACGAGGTCAGTTTAAATATTTGGACCGTTCACTTCACTGGGCTCATCAGCGCTTGCTTAACAGCCAGGCAGACACGGGCGCACCCGGCCCGTCTCCTAATCCCTCCCGCCGGGGATCAAAGATGTTTTCTGCTCATATGATACACGTTACCCATACGCCACGTTCGGCTGAGCAAGAAGGGCCCACAGAGGAGGCCCTTCGCAAGCCGGTTAGCTGTCTGGTTCGTTTATCATTCCTGCGGCAGAGAGAGAGGCTTGCAACAGCTTCTGCAACTATGAATGTTATGGGGTCAGTGGGACATTGGAGGTAAGGTGTCCGAACTTTAAAGGGAACATACTTCATTTTAGATTTTGTTCTTTTTTCACAATGCAAAACAGTTCCTGGGTAAGTTGAATGATCAGGATAATTTTCAGGTCGATCACAGTGAGCAGCGGTGTGCGTATGTACTCGTTCAAACACGTTACTACAACTGCATGGAAGGTATGCCATGTTGGATGTAACTCGACTGGATGTAGCGGTATTTCCCCCCTCCTGCATAACTTTGCGTTCAAAACTTGGATCAGTCTGGAAGCATCCAGCACCAATTGCCACAGTGCGCTGGAATGACCCAGATGCACAGAAGTGCAGAGTTGAAAGGGATTTTAATCGGGCTTCAAGTCAGCCCTCAGGTCATTCAGAAGCTCCAAAATTCCATTTCTGAATAGACGATATGTGGCAATCGTCTTTGGGTGGCATTTCTTCCATATTTCAAAAACCTTAAATGTTGATCTCAGTTGCATCTCAGTGAGTCACTGTGCCGTGGCGAACTCATTCAATTGTGTTTGCATCTGTGTGTGATTGTCCCGCTGTTAATCTCAGTGATTAATTTGGCAGCGCCCCTCTCCTCCTAATCAGACCACAACCAGATGGATTAGCCCGAATCTATTTGCCTCTCGCCAATGTCATTCACACCCCATATGCTGCTTCAAATTGTCAGCTTTGCGTGTCCTATCAAAATGACACGAAAACCAGCACAAAGTCTGTAAATGTATGGGCACGACTCCATCGACTCAACACGCATCCACTTACAACAACAAAAACGGGCAAGAAGGGTCGAGGGTTTTTGAGCACAGCGCAGACAAGGCACCTCTTTGCTAGGCGGACACCACAAATGCCTGCTATCAGACGTCTTCAGCACTGGAAATCAAAACCAAGATGATGTCATTTCGGCTATTGGTGGAATGAGGAATGGTAATGCTAAAAGCAACGCTAACAACAAAGCCATGTGCATCTCTTAACTGTGTGTTTGAATTGAATTGAATTGAATACAACTTTGTTGTCAAATGTGCTGTATGCATACAGCACAGATGAAATTTCTTCCCTCTTAACATAAAACAAGAGGAGCCGCTGCGGGTGTCTGCGCCGAATTGAGAATTCTTGTCGCAACATGAAGGGCAAAGTATTTGTCGAGTCTGCCTAATTATTGTGTTCTCTTCATCTTCATCGAGCCACTTTTGAATTATCTTTGAACTTGACCCCCTGAAGACTTTTTGCCTCAGTGCCGCGGCCAAAGTTATCTTCATCGAGCGTCTTCTACTGTGAGTTCGGCAGATTAAAGCCCTTGTAGTAGCTGCTCCAAAGGTGGAAAATGAATTTTGCTTCCCCCACGTCCTCCACCTGCCTCCCCCTACCCCACGTAGCACCTGCCAGATCAAACGCGGTCTACCCTAATCCCGGCCAACAAACCCGAGAGATTAGGGTCACAATCTTGACCTGACCGTGCATATTTTGTCACAACACTCGATGTAAAGAGGTGAGGTAAAGGCTGAGTGGTGCTTGATTTGGAGCCCCAGACTCTCCTTCAGGAAGGTCCTCCAGGTGAAGACCAGACATTAGCTCCTCCTGTTGCTAGGCAGATTTAAGTGGAGCTTTCATGCTTCAGTCCATTTTAATGGAACTCTTGTATGTTTCACTCTTCTTTTTTGGACAAGTGTTAACACAGCAAACAAAATTGTATAAAGGTTACGGTTTACTCAACTAGGACTCATGTAAAGCTGAAGGATAACTATTCAAAATGCGTCACAAATAAACCACATGATGGAACACTCATTAGACTGTTGGCCGCAAGTACATTAACAGGAAGTAAAGTTATTTATCTTTCCATTTATCTCTATTTAGCGCAGCAACAATAAACACTATTGACAGACTCCAAAGGTCATTTTCAGCCTCTACAAACCGCAGGTTAGATCGTTTGGAAAAGAACTCTGTTTTAAACCAAGTGGTGCTGCAAATGTGTTCTTTGATCATTTACTGCTCCCAAGAGAGTGTGTCTTGGTTCACAGTGTTTTTTGGAAAGTTAACATTTACTATCAGCAGCTCCATTTAAAGAATTCAAAATTGTCAGGGGCTTTCTTGACTCTGAACTTTTTCAATTGCCCTTTTGACTTCTTCCTCAGTGACATGAGAATTTAATTCCTGGTTACTGTTTTTGAGCTCCACCACCTAGTCAAAATAAATATCATCCCATGGGATGGTTTTTAAGGTAAACTAAGAAAAAAGTACTTGGTGTGTAAGGGACAATCGTCTGTAACGAATGACCCCTTCATTCAATCAGTCCTTTAAATCGAGGTTACAGTGTAGTTTAGAAATATAACAATAAGATTAAGAAAACCTTTATTCATCTCACAATGGAGAAATTCCCAATTTACAGCAGCCAAGTAATGAAAGGAAAAATGTAGACAGAAAGTACAGGAGCTGCTGTAAAGGCAGCCAATCTCGCGGCGCCATCTTGAAGTCATTCATTTCAAGTCATAGATTTCATTTCATGTTTTTGAGGATGCAACACACATTCCCAGTAGGGTTGAGGTCAGGGTCTGCTGGTCAGGGGCTGCTTTAGCGTAGGGGTGTCGATGCGGAAGGGAGGTTGTCAGTCCAAGCAAACAATCTGGCTCATGTCTTGTTTTGGAAGCACGATGATGACACATGCTATCAAATGATCACGGTAGAATTCCTTGAGGCAAACTGCACTTGAGTATGCCGTGTAAGCATATGGCCGGTCATTTGTGATTATCTGCAGTAATAAGATGAAGATTGTGATGATGGCGATCCCCACAAACTCCCTTTCACCCCCAATAGAATACACTCGGAACACCGTTCCATCACTCCTCCGTTAAATGGAATCCAGGATGATATTGCTTCTCCCCACCCCCAGCCCCCCAACACCTACACACACACACACACACACACATGCATGTGTTTCCTCGATATTCCTGTCCTCCCGTTGGGTTTCTGTTTCTAGTCAGCATTCTTTAGTATCCTCGCCAAGTTGAGCAACATGACTGTTTTTATGAGATCGGCAGGAGTCTTCCGGGTGCGCGCTAGTCAGAAACTTTTTGGTAACTAACGTAAATAGCTAAAGTCAATTTTCTCCACCGGCGGTCCTGCCGGAATGTTTGAATTAAAGGCTGTGGGAAACCCAAAGCTTGCTAAAAGTCATCAAGCTTTGTCCAACATGTGGTGATGAATGGGATAATGTTTTGTTCTTCTGTTTTGTTTGCATGTATTCGCAAAATTTTTCTGTGTTTTTCACGATTTTCAATCAATTCTGACAATCGTGTCTTCCAGGCCGCAGCATAACGGCAAATTCTGCTACGGCCCCGGCCGCCACAACCAGCTGTGCAACACTCGCCCGTGCCCGCCCAACAGCGTGGATTTCCGGACGCAGCAATGTGCTGAGCACAACAGCAAACCCTTCAGGGGCTGGTACTACAAGTGGAAGCCGTACACCAAAGTGGACGGTAACGTTTGCGCCCCCGTTCACTGGGGTAAAACCAAAAACGTTTTGGTTGGATTTACTCCATTTTATTTCATGAAGCGGTTGCATGGAATAAGGTCCTCTGGGTCCAGATACATTTTTTAAGTAGACTATAATTCGACCTAACGAACGTACCTGGATCCACTTGAATGTCGCTTGAATTCCTGCTAAGGACAGACAGCATGAGCTTAATCATTTTCACCTTTTTAAAATATGACCAGAAAAGAGGCAGAGAGAAGGCCAATATTACCGAAGCCAATGGTGCCAATTTATTCTTTGCATAAGACATTTGTACATGTCGGAAACTTTTAACCGAAAGCATGTGTTTTCAAGCTGCCAATATTTTGCACAAGTTCATAGCGTTCTAATGTAAACTTGTCAAACAAGTAAAATGTTATTTGACAAAAGGGAAAAACTTGCTGGCAAAAAACCCCAAAACAAAACCAAAAAAAAACAAAAAAACAAAAAAACGTTTTCAAATCTTGTTTGGTGTCATTAGAAAATAAAGTAAATCCCAAAAAGTGAGCAAAATGTGTCTTCAATCTCACTGTCATTGCTTAAAAAGAAAAATGGGATCTTTGTAAAAAAAAAAAAAAAAAAAAAACGACTAATAATAATAATAATAATAAATAAATTAAATAAATCCCAGGTTCTCTACAAAAGTAATTTTGAGCAGACCCACTAGAGTGTATTCAGTCCCGTCACGGTTGGTCCGTCCAACATTAAGTACTTTCTTAATTAGTTCCCCGTAATTGAATCCTTGGGAATATTTTCGACATAAAGCGCAAAGAGCTACAATCCGATTGGCCGGAGCGGCTCGTCTTAAACACACAAAGGAGCACGAATTGCTGCCGATGAGCTTTGTCTGGTCTTAATTCACTTGATCTTCCGAATTCCAGCCCAAATCCCTTTAATGAGATTTTTTTTTTTTCCTGCCGCGCCGAAAGCTCCATTGACTGCGGCTGTGGCCCAAAAAGCTTTGGGCAAAGGATCACTCGATGTGATATGCATGGCAGCTAGTGGTGTCCTTGCATAGGTTCTTTTTTTTCTGGTATTAGTACTCTACTTGAGTATTTATTTGACAGACTTTGTAGATTTACACCCTACATTCAAAAACAGATACCTTTACATTGATATACTTATTTTTTTGTCAGAATGCGCTGTTTTTTTTTTTCAACCTCCTTCTAACTTTTCCTCAATCAAACCGATTGAAGCGGCACTTCCACTTTTTTCCCCCCCAGTCTGTTTTGACACAAGTATCTGAAACGTGAGAACTTTTGCCACCTCCGACGGGAGGCATGCAGCCACTTGCAAGCCTTTGACATACTGGGAAAAGATTGGAAAAGAGGAGAGGGAAGGAAAAGGGGAAGGGGGAGGGGCGTCGTGCGCTGAAGGACAGCGATCTGTTTGGCCGCCGTCCCGGGCCCTGTTTAAGCTCTTGATGAATAGGAGGTTACGGAGGGAGGAAGATTGTAAACTGCCACGGGAACTGAGGGCCAAGTCACCTTCGCTGCCATCTGCTGAGACTTGTCGAAAAGACTCTGCTTCAAGCCATGTTAGAAATCCCCCGAAACACTTCACCGTCAGTGTTTTCCCGCTCAGACCTCACTTGAAGTTGGAGCACCACTAATCACACACACACACACACACACGCACACACGCACACACGCACGCACGCACGCACGCACGCACACACACACACACACACACACACATAGATCTCATATTTGGTTGTCCTTTGCCTCATTTTTGACCATTTTTCACAAGACTTTGGGGGGTTTTTTGTTGGTGGTTTTCACAAATGTTTTTTAAAAATCTTTTACTTATTATTCTTTACAAAATCACCAATACCGGATTGAATACCTGACAAAGACAAGGTATTTCATGTTTTCACTTTGTTTTTTTTGAGCAAATAATCATTAATTTGCAATTTTATGTCTGCAATGTGTTTCCAAAAAAAAAAAAAAAGCTTGGACATGTGCCAAAAAAGACAGCGAAAGTTGAGGAATGCTCATCAAACACCTGTTTGGAACATCCAATAGATAACTGAGAACAGGTGGGTGCCATGATTGGGTAGAAAAAGAAGTTCCCTGAATTGCTCAGTCAGTGACGATTAAAGATGGAGGGAGGTTCACCTCTTTGTGAACAACTGCGTGAGAAAATAGTCAAACAGTTTCGGGACGGTGTTCCTCAACTTATGATTGCAAGGAATCTAAACCACTTTATTCTCACGAGGGTCGCCGGCTGACTTTGTGCAGTAGGCGGGGTCCTCCCCTTAACAGCCATTCACACTGACAACCACACCCAGGGACAATTTCGAGTGATCGATAAACCTCCCATGCATGTTTTTGGGATGTGGGAGGAAACCAGAGTACCCGGAGAAAACCCACGCAGGCACGTGGGGAAAATCATGCAAACTGCACAGACGCCTGAATCCTGACCACTACACTGTGCATGCATACATATAAGTACAGTATACACACACACACACTCGCACACACGCGCACGGACGCACAGTATATTTTTACACATTTTTACCAAACTTTATTCTTTCATTCTTTATCGAATCAAGGAACCCGTTTCAGAAAATGTTCTGCCTTGGGAGGTTTGTTTGACTGTTTTCCAGCCTAATTGAGGGATTTTTCTCTGCAGACGAAGACGTCTGTAAATTGTACTGCACGGCCGAGGACTTTGACTTCTTCTTCGCCATGTCCAGCAAGGTCAAAGACGGCACCTCCTGCTCCGACCACAAAGGCGATGTTTGTATCGACGGCGTGTGTGAGGTACGAAAGATTCTATCAATGATTCCGAATGCTTTGATGACCTTTAAAATTCAGCATAATGAAAAGAAGAAGAACCCCCCCCCCCCACCCCCCTAAAATACAGCGTTACCTTTTGAGTGACCAGACCAACTTTTTGACTTGCAAGCAAAAAATTGAAATGCAAGCACTGTATCGTGGCAGCGAATTTTCAAAAACGAGTTCAAGTGCTTGCTTGAAGTCATTCATTTGTTGAAGTTCACGGTCAAACTAAACATAAAACAAAGAGAATTGCGCAATACGTTTAACTTCATGTTAACATAAAATGCCATAAATGGGTTATTGAATAACACTGAATGACTTTAGACAGCGAATGTCTGAACACAAACAATGCAGCAACACATGTAGAAGGGCAATATAAATCGGCTCTTGGTCATATATTGTTTATACTCTGCGAAAGCGATGAATATATTGCAGCATCTTACACGGTCACTTCGTTGTGAAACTCTTCTTTGTGTACTTTGTACGTCTGCACTACACTACCCCCTTGTGGCTACAGCGCATCAACCATATGGAGGCGCATAATGAATTAATCATGATAAATAAGCTAGTTAATTTTTTACATTCTATTTAATTATGGCTAGATGCATTTTTTTATGAAGTACTCATGAGTGTTATTTTTCTGATTTCCAAGAGCGTGTTACAAATTTTTTGTCAATGTTTTATGAGTGTCTGCAAAAGAACTTTAACCATTTCTGACAACTTCGACTGTTGTTGTTTTTTTTGTTAGCCAGTTTAGCACAAAGTTTTGACTTCTCGCAGTCATTTTAGTTGCCTTGCGAGGCGTAAAAGCACATGGGTGAATTCTGTATCGATGGCGCTTGTGAGGTACAAAAATCTCTATCAGTGATTCATAATGTCATGATTCCCTTTAAAAAAGAGAAAAAAACGCAAATGCTGTAGCAGGCCAGTCCACAGAGTGACCGCCGTTCAATCCCTTTCGTCCCGCTTGGACTAAAACGTCGTCTCTTTCACCGACTTGGGTAGACCTCAAGTGTCACCTTTCAGCAGCCGTCAAGAGCGCATTTCCAAACAATCATTTGAAAACTCTGACCATGATCTTAACGCAATTGTCTTGCGGTCCAACCCAAACCGACGCGTTGACACTTATTTTGTCCCGTTTCCACAGGCGCTATTGCTTTTGGTGGGCCACCAAGCATCGGCTTTAATTGGCACCGACTTGAATTGCATGTGAAGTTCAGCGTATTTATAGACATTGTGGCGTGCCTTACTGAACCGTATGTGGCAATGCGATCTCCCAATTTGGACGAGGCGCATGTGAATTAGCATCATCGCAGTAAAATAATTACAGCTGTGTGTCAGTTTCTACGGAGAAATTTTAAAGGAGAGTGATTGGATTTGAGCATTCGAACGGGTCGAAAGCTCGGTGTCAGTTTACGGCCCATTCCGCACGATGTCATCTAATTGGTTTTTTTTTGGGGGGGGGGGTGTATTCAAAGGGCATTAAACACAGCCAGGGTGGAATGCACTGTAATCTGCAATCCTGAAATTGCTCCATACAATTTGTGTGGCCTTGTTGCTCAACACTTAAAGCGCTCACTAGTGAGCATGTATTTGTACTGTTTTTCAAAAACAATTATTTTTGTTTTATTTTTTTCCCCGATGTTTTGACCTGTCTTCATGGATTTGTAAGAAAGTCTTCACTTATTTTATTTTTATGATTCTTCCCTTATTTTTGACATTTATGTCGCTCTCTTTCTATGATTTTCCACTTTTATATGTTTTTTTAGCAACTTTTTGCTGTTTTTAACTCCAGCTAGGCTACTGTAAATCCTGAAACCATTTGGACATTTATGTATGTATTTATTTATTTATTTATTTTGAACGAGTTTTCAACTCAAAATGAAATCAAAATTTTAGGTCAAAATGTCACTTTTTTAAAAACTATTTTCACTTTTGAAATTTGAATTATTTTTTGGTGGTAATTTTTACTCTTTTATGTATTTTTACAATTTCACTTATATTTATATTCACTTATATACAAGTTGTTGTTGTTGTTTTTTTTGCTGATTTGTTTGTAAATATAGTGATTATTCTTGCAGATCTATTCATGTTTCAACCACTATTTAATTGTTGTCAATTTTGAGAATTTGTTATTTTTATTCTATCTTGAACCATTTCATTAATTTCTTTGGGTAAATTTTGACTCTTTTTGTGGATAATTTTCCCTTTCTTTCTTTTGTTTTCCCCCCCCCCCCGACATTTTCACGATCTTTGGCCATTTTCATCAATTTTGGCCGAAAAAGAAATGATACGGTGTGTTCAACAGTTTTACTGTACGTGTCACATGCTTCCACCCATGCATGCACCCACAGCCCCTGCTACTTTTATGGATTTTTCTGCACCCACTGCAACAAAAAAAAATCCCCCCTTTTGTTTTTGTGTGCAGGCAGTTGGTTGCGATCAGATTTTAGGATCCAAGGCCTCTCTGGATGCGTGCGGCATATGCAAGGGAAGCAACTCTACATGCAAATTCTACAAAGGCATGTACACACTGCAGCACAGGGCCAATGGTAAGTTTCTCCCACTTTTCGCCCGAGATGTCAGCACAAAAAGCATCACACGTCTCATCCTGCCTATTTTTCTTTTTACCCAGAGTATTACTCCATGGTAACCATCCCGGCAGGTGCCCGGAGCATTCGAGTGGAAGAGATGGCGGTGTCTACCAGCTATCTGGCGGTGCGTTCCCTGAAGAGGAAGTACTACCTGACGGGAGACTGGACAGTGGACTGGCCGGGCAAGTTCCACTTCGGAGGGGCCACGTTCAGCTACCAGCGCTCCTTCAGCAAGCCCGAGAGCCTGTACGCCGCCGGACCCACCAACGAGACGCTGGTGTTTGAGGTAAGGCTGATATCCAATATTTGCATCAAATCAGATGTATCGACATCCTATTTTGTACTGAGCAGCCAAGACAGAGACATCTCTATCATTTTTTTAAATTTTTATATTTGTCATAAAAAGTCGACATTTCCGGCTTCACAATGTGGGCTGAGCTCTTGTGAGAATTCATGAAGTGACACAAGTTCAGACAGGAATTTTCTCTTTCCATTTTTTTTTTAATATTATGAACCATCTTCAGTCATTTAGAATGCATTTTGAATTTCACATCTTGAGGGGGTCTTTGACAAAAAATAAAAAATAAAAATAAACAACAAAAAAAACCCACACCTCAACTGTGCGTCAACATTGTACATCAGTGGTGCTGTCTCTGAGCTTTGGCACATTCAATGTAAAAGAGGCAGTCACGCGTCTCCATAAGCGTCCAAAGCCACGGCCGTGTGGCCCCCGCGGCCACTGACCTCAATAGTGCCTTTGTTGCAAACGTGATTGGAGGTTAGCGGAGCGAGAAAACGGAAGGAAAACTGCATCGAGGGCGAGAGACGATAAAGCAGGACGGTGTGCCTTTTTACCTTGCCCCGAAGCGGCAGGCATCACGGGGGCTGCTCTCGGCACATAACTGTGTCAGCGCAAGCTCTTATTTTCCCTTGAACTCTGAACTCTGGCTGTAGAAACCAGAAGTTGAAACCAGGTGAGCGTGAGGACACTTGTTCATTCAAGAATGAGCTGTTTGCCAATCTTTCGAGAGTAACACCTCCCAAAAGTTGCGCCACTCGCTGGTCACCGGGCCATCCACGTTTGTATGTTTTTGCAGCTATTTCAGAAAAGAGAGTTTGACTTGTGGCCGGGCTTTGTCGAGTGCTTGCTGTTGTTTGCTTTTGTGTGACGAGAGCATCCAGAGTAGGGAAACATATTCTGCTGCATTTAGATCAAGGCGAAACGATGCCGCTGTCCTTGAGCCGCCGCATTCCAGAGAGGCGGGCAGTCATGTTTAACATCGTTTAGATGGTTGGTTTCAACTACTGCACCCCAAACCTTGATCCCAAATAACATCAATATATCTTTTAAAAATGCTGATAAACTCCAATATATCCATCCATCCACCCATTTTCCGAACCGCTTGATCCTCACTAGGGTCGCGGGGGGTGCTGGAGCCTATCCCAGCCATCTCCGGGCAGTAGGCGGGGGACACCCTGAATCAGTTGCCAGCCAATCGCAGGGCACACAGAGACGAACAACCATCCACGCCCACACCCACACCTAGGGACAATTTAGAGCGTCCAATCAGCCTGACATGCATGTTTTTGGAATGTGGGAGGAAACCGGAGCACCCGGAGAAAACCCACGCAGGCCCGGGGAGAACATGCAAACTCCACACAGGGAGGCCGGAGCTGGAATCGAACCCGGTACCTCTGCACTGTGAAGCCGACGTGCAAACCACTGGACTACCAGGCCGCCCTACTCCAATATATGTTGGCCACAAAAAAAAGGGAATAGAGTTCACTTCTCAAAAATAAAATAATTTAAATGCTGCCAAAGTCCTGACTTTTAGTATGTATGCCGCAATACAGGTCAACTGTTCTAACTTCTTTGTTTGTCAGGGAGGAGCTAAGTTTAGCCTGGGTAGCTAGTGGCAACCACAGAGTTTTAGCCGCATGCCTGTGTTTGTTTTTTATTCTCTGCCGCATGGCTATTAAAGAGCTTGAACTGACAAACAACTGAGATCATGTTTTGATTTGACAACTGCCGTTTCGTGAGCTGCGAAACGACAGATAAACGGTAGCGTCATAGCTGGGCTACATTGTGTGTTAAGGCTTTGAATCTATGCGAGTGTTGACATAAAGGATTGTGCAAATTTATGTAGATGTGGATTTAAAAAATGCATTTTTAATGGTTTTCAATTTTTGTGGATACTACAAAAAGTTAACCCAAATCATTTTCCAGCAACATTTAGTAGCTTTGTGTCTGCTCTTCTCTTTTGTCCCCTTTTGGGCTTCATGTTTGCTTTACATGATTATAACTGATCGAGACATCGCCGAAATATGAAAGGAGGATTAATGTTTGAACAACCCGAAGCTGTCCTTTAAAGAAAGGGAAGCTTAATGTGCAGTCAGTCTTGTCTTTTCATACTGATCTGCAGATGTCACCGCTGTAATCTCTCTAAGTATGTCCTATAATTACAAAAAAAAAATGGTAGAGGATCTTGAGAGTGCGGCAGCAGTGGCGATGGCGGCTAGATTAAAAGATTAAGAATATTGCAACTGAGCTCTTTGAATGTGATGATTTAAGGTCAGGCGAGGAGGGAGCACGAAATCCCTTCCTTCTGCTGATTTTTATCGCCATCGTTGACGCTGAATGCTGCTGTTCAATTTAGTGTAATGCCGTCAAGCTTGACACGATAAACCCCATTTTGTGGTAATCCACAATTTTCTTTTAACGGCACCTTTTTTATTTTTCTTCCATATCCAAATGATGATCAACATACTGTACTGTAGTTGCCTGGTACCCAGCTGTCTTCGGGCAGTAGGCCGGGGGGACACCCTCAACTGGTTGCCAGCCAACCTCAGGGCAACGTTAATAATTATTAAAGTAAATATAAAGCGCATTTAATAACATTACAGCTCGTGAGTCTGAATGATGATCTCATTTTGTAATTGCTTTAAAGTCTCCGTCGGAAACATGCGGCTAGCCATGCTATCTGCTAGCCAGAAGCTGCGCTAATCTGTTTGTTTCCTAGCAAAACTTCCTGTCTTTTACCTGATATGGTCTGTTACGTAACAGATCTTCGCATCCATTGTACTGTTACACCGCCAATGCTAACTACTGCATACGTGCCTGCGTTCCTTTGGCAAATAATCTATATATTTAACATCGTACACTGTAATATTCTTTGCAAAGATCCCCTAGTCTAGAGGGTGTCAAAGTCATATTTGCCAAGGGCCGCGTTGAAGTGACCGTTTTCCTTGGAGGGCCGTTATGACTTTGAAAGCATTTCAAGAAGTCAAGAATAATGGTTGATTCAATGATTGTTTAAGTCACTTTAATGAGGGGTTTGGTAACAAGAAAATGCTTACAATATCTCTCTTATTTATTACGTAGGAGAAGTTGAAATTTTGGTCCAGATTTTAGCAATCAAGGTAGAACTTGACATGTTGAATGAGACGGCATTCTCATGTGGCTTTGGCGGGCCACATAAAATGATCTGGTGGGCCAGATCTGGCCCCGGGGCCTTGAGTGTGACACCTGTGCCCTAATCTAGTTTCTTTAGATAAAATGCGACGTGGAACTGGATACTCTACTCGAGATTTATTGTCCATTCAAAATATGCGCACTGTATGTATATATAGATATGTATATGTGTGTGGAGTCCCGAGACAACGTGGCGTGATTCTTCCGACACACTGCTATCATTGAATTTGGCAACAAGCCTGGTGAGAGGGGAAGGTAACTTCCTCTCTCGGCCCATGCTGGCTCTTTATTTGGACAGCGCGCCGCTCATTTCCCAGCGTACCTCCGCCACATCCTTTTCTTTCCTAACTGACCATTGATTCCTGGTTACCTCGGAGGGCCATTTATTTGGACGTCTAATTTGAGCCCAGACTCACGGATGAGAAGCAGCAAATGTGATCATTAGAGAACGCAAACTTTTTGCCTCACGGGGTCTCTTATAGAAGATTTCTTTTTTTTCAAGAATCACCTCATAAGCGACAATCAAACCTAAGAACTTTGAGCACTCCTAAATACACTTCTATTTTTGAGAAATAAGTTACATGACAACAAATACAATTTTTTAGTGGAGAAAAAAAGTCACATTTTTTCAATAAAATATCTTGCAATGTTTGCAAGAATAATATGACTCGCGGACCTCCAGGTGCTTCATTTCGGCAATCACTACATTCGAGGCCTTTGGATTAACTGCCGAAAATCAAAAAAGATTACTCTCGCCCCGCTTGATTTTTTTCGAGTTTAAGCATCAACTTTACTGACGTTCCTTTCAATATCACCAATTTACTTTGGCCTGGAGCCCAGTTTACACAAGAGCGAAAGCCGAGCGCCTCCCGGGTCAGATCCGTGTTCGAGAACCCCCGTGAGGTGAAAAACCGCGCACTGAAACAATCACTTCACGCCTGCAAGTGCACGCTGGGTCCCGTGACCGATGCATCAGTTCAGAATTTGGCAGACAAACGCAAACAGTACAATTGATTGGCCATTGACGTTTTAGTTGGAGTTGTAACCGTGCAAGGTTACACTGACCGGTCATTTTCACGGTCGATTTCACAAAAATGCAATTGTTTTAACATTGCATTTTTGTGAGAAGGAATATGTTTAGATGGAAACAACAAACATATTTTAAAGTTTATTTTAACTAAAAACAAAAAAGGTTGTTTGGCAGGAGGTGGGGGGGGGGGGGGGGTTGTTTTTCTGAAATAAAGCTATAGTTGGTGATTCCGTAAAAGTTTTGTTAAATTTTCTATACAATTTTGAAATCATGGGTGTTTGAATAATTATCGAAACTATTTTTTGTTAGTCTGTCCATTCGTCATTTTTTTGTCAAATTTTTCAAATAAAACAAATTAAACCAAATTTCGAGAATCTGTGCAGTACATGTGGCTCTTTGGATTGCAAAGAAATGTCAAACGATGTGCCAATTTGGGGTTTGTTTAGTTTTAACAAAAACGTTGCATTTAGAGATTTTTATGAGACAGCCTGTAGAGCGTTGGTCCACTGTTGTCGCTTGGTTGTAATACGGGTCGCAAATACCTTCACTCATTCTCACGGATGATTCTTTTTAGCCTTCAGACAGAAACCCATTTTCAGATGTTACAGTTATAAAATTAGCAAATCATCATTCGACAGTGCTCCCCAGGGCTCTGTCCTAAATCCGCTATTGTTTCTTACCATTGTACTGAAGCATATGCACAAACAACACTTTAAAAAAAAAGAGATACTTTGCAAACTTACACAACATCCCACAGGACTTGGTACACAATCTGTGGCGATTCAATGAGATAAAATGCAAATGCAGCGGTGTCCAAAATCCTTCGCAAACAGCTGCGGAAACAATACAATGCGGACACAATTGTGTATTTTGCAGTTTTCCATCTGTGCAACAACTCCCTCTGTGTCAAAAGACACACAATAGGCGCTCACATAGCGTGCCAAGATAAACACCACACAACTTTTCCAATAATTGTTTTGGACAAAGCCAAATATAGGTCTCCAAGCCAAACACCAGCAAAGATAAACATTCTTCCACAACCATCAACATCCTAATCTGCATATTCCGTCAAATTAGCAGTGGTGCGGTGACAGTTCCGACGAAAATAACTGGGATGACTGACGGGCCGGCTGTCACGTGGTGGAAATAGACACATTTAAGGTGCAGACAGTGTACGATCCTTGTCATGTTTGACAAGTACAAAACATGGTCGCATCAGAGACAACAGACCACAGATTTTCCGCATCTCCACCGCGCCACTCATCAAGCTCAAAGAATTGGAGCGAAATTACACTGCAGGCCCAGGCCTGGCACACCACAAGAATGTCCGTGCTGGAAGAATGATTTCGCTCGGAGCCCAAGGCTAAGATTTCCGGACGCGGTTGAAAGCAACGTCCGTTATCGACTTTCCTCTTGGTCCACCACTCAGACCTCCAGTGCAGTTTTGTGATTTTTGGCATACCGTTACACTCCTGGTTGGTATAGCGACCAAAGCGTAGGGTTGCGGAGACTTTCACCCAGGCATTTGTTGCCCTTGTAGTCCATCCAGCCATCTCCACTGTTTTCCATACCACTAAGTCTTATTAGGGTCATGGGTGGGGCCGGAGCCTCTGCCAGCTGACTTTGGAGGAGAGGCGGGCCACGCCCTATACTGGTCACCGGTCAGTCTCACGGCACATATTGACACACGGCCATTCCTAACATTCACGTTTTTTGGAATGTGGGCAGAAGCCGGAGTACTTGGGAAAAATTCATGCAAAGCACACGGAGAACATTAAAACTCCTCCGCGGCCCAGATTCCAACGCAGATCTCAGAACTGCAAGGCAGGCGGGCAAACCACGAGGGCGTAAAGTCTACCACCTTGTGTCAAACCCATGTTATCTTCACTTTGAATAAAAAAAATGACGCGGTTTGACAGTTCATGAATTTGACACCAGGCAGCAGGGTCACCTAATTGCTAACACGTCTGACTCATACTTGTATGGTTCGGTATCAGTGGTTCTTTGGCACATAAATCCAATTTAAGCTCTTCTGCCATTGTGACCTTTTCTCCTGGCTTAGCATCTTCCTATCTATCTGCACCCTGACACACATGTCTAGTCTGAACCGCTTAAGACCAGCGGAGTCACACATGGTCACATGGGCTAGGCAGAGCTGGCCTTCCGCGTGGGGGTGGGGGGGCTCGGAGAGTTTGAAAAGGAGGAACCATTTTGGACAGATGAAATGTTCTGCATCGGGAAGTAAAAGGCTCCACGGCCGTGTCTTGATCTTCCTGGCATTTGTTAAATCAATCAACCGAAAATAAGCAATTTTCTGATCATACAGTAAGTACTTTTGTTCTCCTTGCTTCGTGAATGTCTTCAGTTGTTCGGTTTGTAAATGCTTTTTGGTGTTGTGCTTTTTGTTGTGAGAAACACATTGAGTTGCCTTGTTTATGAAATGCGCTCTATAAATAAATTTGCCTTGCCAGGAACGATGGCAGTGGTGTCCAAACTACTGGCTGAGGGCCAATTGCAGCCCACCATCCATTTTTCTGAGGCTCGCAATATGACCACAAAAAAAATAGAAAAACAAAGACCCACCTAAAAATGACATTTGATATACTGTAGAACTTTTCTCTATATTTGAAGCTTCAAATAAACTATTTATGAAGAAAAGAATGACACAATTTATCTTCACAAAACTGTAGTGAATAAAGATAATTCAATTTGAGGCAAAAATATTTTTTTCCAATTGGTGCTCTGTGGCTGATTTATGAAGACGGCACAAAGAGTCCAGAAACTGTTTGAAAAATGATCACATTACTAAAGTTTTTTTTTTTTTTGGTTCTGAATTTGGAGATGGGTGCGTTTCAAAAAATTGAAGAATTTAAAAGTGGCCCTTTCATCCCTCCGTTTTTCTGTCCTCAAACAAAAAAGGTTTGGACAACCCTGTACGATGGCTTCCTCCCATAATCCAAAAACCTGCATGTTAGGCTCTGTGAAAACTCACAATAGTCCATAAATCTATTGGTGCTTTCCAAGTGGCACTCGTCCAGGGAGCTTACGCATGATCCGAATATGAATAAGCGTGATAGAAAATGGACACATGGATGGAGATTGATACACTCTGGGGTCTTTGCCCACAGAACAAAATTTCGGCGCAAATGTGACCAGTGCCTGACTTCCTGTCTCTCTTTCAAATAATAAATGGCTCCTTCTTCCTCTTCCTCTTCTTAGATCCTCCTGCAAGGCAAGAATCCCGGAGTGGTTTGGGAGTACACGTTGCCTCGCACCGAGAGGAAGCCAGATTACAGCTGGGGCGTGGTGCGCTCCGACTGTTCAGCTCCCTGCGCCGGAGGTGACTTGGATGAGTTTGGATGTCGGCTTAACGCGTTTGTCTTTGAGGATTGGCCTTCGTTCGCGGCTACGGGCGGCGGTCAGGTTGGATGGGTCTTGGCCATGCGTGCCTCGAGCAGTTCTGTTATGAATGACTGCGAGTGGAAGATGGAGCACAAATGGCAAAACCGGTTGGCAAAAATAATAAATACACACCCTAAGGGTTGGGGGGGGGGAAGGGAAGAGAAAGAAAACAATTCAATGAAAATATAAATTTCCTGCCCCACCATCCCAAAGCGTGGCTTGGGGGCCCACTTTTTTTTTTAATCGCTCCCTAAAGGTAAAATTAAACACATACCACATTAGAACAATGTATGCCGTGTTAAGTGAAGTGATTTGGAGATAAATGCTGAAAACGTGCAAAAGGTGCTGTTTAGTAATCAATTGCAGAGATAGACCATTTAACTACTTCTCAACTTTTCAGCTTTCCAAAATTTCTTGTGGGGGCGTCGCGAAAAGGGCACCTCGGGACTCACCTGGACATCCAGTTTGAGTTGCCCCACTCTCATTATAGCCCGAATGAGCGTCTTTTTCTCCCCATCAGTTGCTATCGTGTAATTGTGAGTTATTTAGTTATAATGACTTGCCCCATTTCAACTACCACAGCGTGCATGCTCGCTAGCTAGCTAGCCTATGCTAACAGCTTGAAAACGTCATCTTCACCGGACGCCACAATTTACAGAACAGCTCGGTGTGATTTTTTTGAAAAATTCTCAACGGTTATGTACTTTGACCTGACTGAGAAATTTTTGGAGGTTCCAGCTGTCGTTCAGGCGATTTTTGCCTTGACTTGTAAGCACAAACTCAGGATATGAATGCAATGGTGGCAGTGCGCTCAAATTCAACTCGCTTCATTATAAGCAGCAATTTGGCGAAATTGAAGAGTAAAATGATGATGCCTCGGTGGCTTTAAGCGGGTATATTTTCGCGACTCAAACATTAATAAGGACGTGTAGATGCTAGATGTGTGAACGTATTTGATTGACAGTTGGAAGTTGAGCGGGGCGCGTTTTCGACACATTCAGCGGACACGCCCAAACTGCCCGAGAGCCGAGAGCCACAGTGACAAGAATGCCAAAAACACATTTGAGTTTCCAGTTTTGTTGCACTTTATCCAGAAAGGCGTCCAATTGGCTAACACATCTTAACAATTTGGATTCATGGCGCTATCTGTTCTTCAACCTGAACTTTACAGTCTCATAGTGGTTTTTTTTTTTTTTTTTTTTTGTAACTTCAAAATGGGAACATTTTGGTTTCCAGCGTTCCAACGTTATCCATCTGTCCATCGCCATTTAAAATGTGATCTTGAAGGAGGATTTTCGATCCCACGTAATCACATCTGACAGCTACAATTACAAACAAAAAGTGCACTCGGGAGAACAGACGTCTATTGAGCACCCCCTTGTTGAATGCAAATAATGTGTGTGGATACATTTTCCCAAAGAGAAATACTTGGACGCTTCCCTCAAATGCTTCCCAGCATTATTTACTTGCAGCGTGTTCAACAATGAAGTTTCCTTTCATACACACTCGATACTTAGATTTCATTAGACGCTGTGGTCCTTGAATGTATGCTATTGTTTTTTTTTTCTTTCATGTGGTAGTAATCTAAACAGGAATTTCATGGCTTGTTTCTTTTACGCGGCAGTTTTTTCCCCTTCTAATCAAATCGCTAAATCAGAATTCATCACAATAAATGTTCATGACCTTTAATTATTTTTGTGACCCCCCCACACCCACACCCAAATATTCTGCTAGACTCTTGGATTAATCGGTACAAAGCTTCCAGACCGTTATTGAGCTGAGGCTCTCGTAAAAAACGCCACGGCACGCCACCAAGCTAAAATGCCACCATGAAATAATGATGATCTTGTTTCAATTGTCTCATAAATTGGATTTGGTGTGAAATCTGGGCCCGCTTTTTTTGAACGCAAGGCTATTTTTTTCTGAATGGTAATCTGAATTGATGCCATTTATTGGAGGATCGTTTACCGTATTTTCCGCACTATAAGGCCCTTCGGCGTATCAGGCGCACCTTCAATGAATGGCCTATTTTCAAACTATTTGCATATGTAGGGTGCACCGCATTATAAGTCGCAGAGAATAGAAGCCACAATAGTGGCTGTGGTTGCGTTACGCATCCACTAGATGGAGCTATGCTAAAGGGAATACATTACAATACAATACAGCTTTATTTATATGGAGCTTTCACGACCACTGCAGCTCTAACAAAGTGCTTTACAGAACATTTTAAATACTACCTCCAAGAAATCAGAATAATGATCCATATATAAGGCACATAGAATTATAAGGCGCACTATTGGCTTTTGAGAAAATTGAATGCTTTTTTGTGCGCCTTATAGTGTGTAAAATACGGTTATCGTACCGCATGTCACTGTACATTGCTGGCATAGATCGACAAAGACACAATATTTCCATTCAATAAATACAACATTTTGAAGTGATTAAGTCAACGTAGGATCTCTGAGAACACCCATACCATACTGAAAAACTCTTCCTCTTTCCATCCCTTCAGGTCGCATTTCCACCAAGGCCATTTGCCTGCAGGACCAGAAAGTTCACGTCAACGCCACCATGTGCAATCCGCTCACAAGACCTACGCTGGGCTCGCACCTCTGCAATACGCAGCCCTGCCCTGCATAGTAAGTGTGCGCGCGTGTGTGCGTTTGCGGCGCGTGCTTCCATGTCGCCAAATGTTGCGCTGGTTTTATTACAGGCTCGGGCACCCTCACGCATTGCGGTCGAGGGGAGTCTGCACTTTGTTCGTGGTCTCGTTGCCTTCCTCCTCTGCCCACTCTTTAATCTCTCCTTGGTTCCTTTTTTGAGAAACTCACCGAGAGGGTTTGCGGCTCAGGTCTCTACTTAACAGATCAATGGGCGCCTCCCATCGCGCATCATGTTGATCACAGGCGGCGTGTTGAGCCGATTGCCGCCAGAGAATGTATTCGTTGTGATGTGGATGAAAATTTGTCACCCGATAGCCAGGCGCATCAGTGGCACTGTAATTCCTAAAGCAGTTTTTGCATTTCTACTTATATATATTTTTCTCCCTCCAGTCTCTTGCAGTCAACCATCCACAAACACTAAATTGCAGCCTGTAATTTAAAAAAAAGTCCTAAAAACGTTAGCCTCAGTTTACATCAATCAACCCTCCAGAGTACACGGTTTTATTGATAACAAGGCGAAGCAATTTGACAGCGTTCTCCATACAGAGTGAAATAAAGTCACTTGTTCATTGACAGATTTCACTTTTGAGCTCAACTTTCTCCACAAAATGACATCGCCTACCACTGGCCTGGAATGCACATTAGTGTTTTCAGACGTTTTTTCAGGTCTGGATTGATGCGATTGACCTGACCGTGTTGATATCTGTGAGCAAAATCTTTCCTGAACACAACGAA
The DNA here is from genome assembly GCF_054856545.1 of Hippocampus guttulatus. Taxonomy (NCBI): domain Eukaryota; kingdom Metazoa; phylum Chordata; class Actinopteri; order Syngnathiformes; family Syngnathidae; genus Hippocampus; species Hippocampus guttulatus. The sequence goes on along the minus strand of NC_141263.1, from coordinate 24,804,089 downwards.
CACTTTTTTACATACTTGAATATAAATGTACCACAAATCTTATTTTTAAATGTCCGCACAAACCTCGGCGGAATTGAAAAGTATTCAGATGACTTTTTCCATCATATATGCGAAATGTAGGTGATTTTTCAGAACTGAATATTGGGTTGGAGCCCATCATAATGGACTTTGCCAGGCGCGGTTCACGTTGGACTGGTTGCTTGCCAATCAGAGAAACAACCGCTCACTTGACATGGGTGTGTTTGAATTGTTCGGAACGTTAAGATTCAAAACCTGAACTTGAGAGCTGTGAAGCAGATGTGCGAACCACGTGTCCATCATCCTTCCTGGGAGCATTTTATTTTAGTTTGAAAACCAACTTCTGACTTCAGCAAAACCTTCAGGGATGATCAGCCCACCCAATGTCTAGACCTTGTATGTCAAATTGCGTTGGCTTCCAAAAAGGAGGGCGTGCGCGCACGCAGGCTCGAGCGCTGCGGTGGCGTTTCAAGTCGAAGCAGCACCCCAACCAAAGGCCTTTCCTCCGCAGCAAGTGATTTACATGTGCGCCGCACCGAAGAGGCAAGGCACGGCGTTTTGGGGTCAGGGAGAGCGCGAGCACTTCCACTAATGCTGCAATTATGTGTTGCGCGTCCAAGCCGCGAGGCCAAAAAATAGACATGCAAAGCATGCGTCGGATGCTCGGGGACGTTGCCGCTTGGCTGGGGCTGCCGCGACAAGTCCGGGCTGAGCACTGACGCCGCCAACACACGGCCTCTGTTCCCAACACTTGAGACACCATTTCCTGCCACTAATCTCAGGCATTGCATTTCTCTTATCTCACCTAAAGGTATTAAAGTGCCCCAATGCACGTCCAAACACAGCCCCTTTGTTTGGAAGGGGATGAGAGTTCTACACAACAAGCCCTTCTCTATTTGCATATTTAGACTCGCTGAGAAAGTCGCCAATTCATGGCTCTTTGGGTAGATTTGTGCTGTATTTGTAACTACAAGATGGCACCAAAGACGAATAGAAAAGTAGAAATTGAGCTCAAGGAAATACATGTAGTATTGCATGTTTTTGCTCTTCTGCTCGGCTTTAAAATGCTGAAGATAAAAAAAAACAAAACAGAGGTTTACGTTCTCGACGTTTTGGCTTGGATTATCCCGTTTTTTAAAATTGCCATTCCAGAGTTGCTACCAACAGCAACACAACGCTAATTAAAGCTGCTAAGAAACAGCTAGCTAATTCCTACGCCTTCATCGTATGGCACGACACAAGTCCTCGGCTAGCAGCGAGTGTCCGCCTGGACAACAGCATCTGTCGGCTGTTGCGTCGCTTTGCTTTCTCTTCTTCTTTTTCAATGAATTCACTCTGTAAAGTGAATTGGCTCTGCTGTTGCCCACTGCCTAATTTACCTAGCAACAGACAACTAAGGGGGGAGTACCGGCACTTATTTGTTTCCACTTCAAGCACTGTTCCCTCGAAGTGACTCGCCTGACGCACAGTCAGACAGTACTTGTGTTGCAGCCCCGAGACAAAAAAGAGCTGCAGAGTGTTTTTTTTTTCAAACGTTCACTTTATTAATTCTTTAAAACTCTCCAACAAAAGCAGAAGCCTCTCTATCCTACAAAGCACCTTCTTTTCCGCATATGGCTCGAGAGGCGTTCAAAGACCGCCCCAGAAAAACGGAAATTAATGATAGCTTCAATGGCACTAAGAAAATCGAAAATAATATCAACCCTCGAAATCACAAAATAAATTCTATGCGGGTGTTTGTGAACACACAACAAAGAAATAATTCTTTAAACATCAACTCGGACTATTCTGAAATAGTCCAGTCTTCTACACATGGGCACATGTATGCATAATATACGTGTCATAGAATATACAGGATCGCTCTTCTCACCACTTACTACTGCTAATCGCCACATTGCTCACTAGAAATAAACGCAACGGCTAGAAATAATCCAATCCAGTCAAAGAAGTGCTTCAGTGTGAGGTGTGTGGCCTTCTTTCCTCTTCAATTCCTTTTTCTCATGAAGGCCTTCTTTAAGTGTGTCAATTTCGCCCTGTAAAGTAGTATAGTATATTATATATTTTTCCCCCCTCATTCATACAGTGCGTCTTCTAAAAAGTGTTTTGTTTTATTTTTCTACGCTTAATGTGGATGACTTGCTTCTCACTCTTGCATTTTTGTCTGCTGACATGTTTTATGGTGCTGTGATTCCCGCGGGGCCACCGGCCTGTCTCTCCAGGCCAAGTCAGACCAGCCCTCCATGAGACACACAGACCTGCTTTACACTTTAAGACCCCCTCACACACACACACACACACACACACACGCTGCTGTTTGGCCATCAGGGAAAAGAGTGGTGACTGCGGTTCTGCACAAAATTCCTCATCGTCAAAATGGAAATGGGGATTGTGTATGATTGATGATGAAGTGCCAGTTTTACAAGATAGTTGTGAAGGTTCAGAGGCACCCGAAGGCCTTCAAGAGTTTGGTTGAGATTAGAATAAGGTTGAGTTTTTGAGTTTTGTGTTCCTGGCAAGCCGTCAAACTTGGCCCACACACAATGAGAAAAAACTCAAATGTTTCGGAAAACTCATCTGCGGAGTATGGTTTCAAATTTGGGAGCCATCGGCCAAAATCTTGAGGATTGAATTTTCATGTGGACTTATTTGAATTTAGTATTTTATCATCGATTTTGCCCTCCATGTACCGCCCACAAAGGATGTTCAGGAATGGGTTGGCCCGCCAGGTTCGAAAATGAAAAAAATTCAAATTCTTTGCAGTGCCCGTCATCATTTTTTCTGGTAAATGTAATTCCAATTTGGTCATCATCGTACGAAATCTGGATGACGAGTTTGTCTTTCTGGTGACCTCAAACCAAATTGACAGATTTGGTATTTTCAGCATTTTCTTTTTTTTTAATGGGTCTGCTCGTGACAGATTTGCCAACCAAATTTCATATTAGTCAAGTCAAGTCAAGTCAACAGTATTTATAGAGCACTTTCAAACAGCCATCGCTGCATACAAAGTGCTGTACATGGAGCAATTTAACATGCACAATAAACAGTAAGACAAATCGGTAATAAAGGCGGTAGAAAGCACCAAACAGTAAAACCAAGAACAAATCTAAGTCATGCTGAGTCGAATGCCAAAGAATACAAGTGAGTTTTGAGGAGGGTTTTGAAGATGGGCAGCGAGGAGGCTTGCCGAATGTTCAGTGGGAGGTCATTCCAGAGAGAGGGACCAGCAACAGAAAAGGCTCCATCCCCTCTGAGCCTCAGTTTAGTTCTTGGTACTTCTAATAAGGTCTGGTCCACAGACCTGAGGCGCCGGGCAGGTGTGTAGGGGCGGATGAGCTCAGAGAGGTAAGGTGGCGCGAGATTATTCAGAGATTTGAAAACAAATAAGAGGATCTTGAAAATAACTCTAAAATGAATGGGGAGCCAGTGAAGGGATGCCAGAGTAGGAGTTATGCGCTCCCTCTTACGAGTACCAGTCAAGAGGCGAGCAGCGGCATTCTGGACCAGCTGAAGGCGCTTAATGGAGGACTGGCTGACTCCAAAGTAAAGGGCATTGCGGTAATCGAGCCGGGATGTGACAAAGGCATGAATTACTGTCTCAAAGTGTTCATGTGAGAGGAGAGGTTTTATTTTGGCCAGCTGTGTAAGGTGAAAGAAGCTGGATTTAACAACGGCACCAATTTGCCGATCGAGTTTGAAATCACTGTCCAGTTTAAGGCCCAAGTTTGAGACTGTTGACTTAAGATAAGGAGACAGGGGGCCCAAGTCTACAGGATATTACTCAGTGAAACTAGCTTAGGTGCTGATTTTTAAAATTGAGTATGAGTTTTGTGTTTTTATGGCAAGTCATCAAACTTAGCCGCCATGCCACAAGTCTTAAAAACTCCAAAAACGGAATTTTGTGTCATCTCTCTGTTTGGTAGACTGTATGTGGACGTGAATTCAGTCAATCAAACAAAAGGATGAGTTAATCTTTGAAGGACTGCTGGAAGCAACCCACATGAAATTTAATGAAATTTTACTTCCATCCAAAAATGATTTTGGATGATTTTCTGTGCACTTTCAGGGAAGGCTTTGTTGCGAATTGAACATTTGATCTATTTCTGACGTTGTGTGGATGAGTTCTGGGGGTTAAGCATTTCATTCGACCAAAATCAGCAGCAAAAAAAAAAAATACATTCCTGAAAGATACTTGTTGGTTTCCCATCAAAATCAATACTAACTTAAGGAAGGCGTGACACCACCAAAATAGTCGCCTGGTCGGGTATCTCCGTACGGAGCATCTGCGAGATGCAAATTAGGGTGAGCTGAGCCGCAGTGATCTGTTGTTATTTATAATCTCGGGGAAAACGCAAAGGGAGAAAAGAACCGGTCCTTAAAGCAACTCTTTCCCCACCAAAATTTTGTCTGCGGAATTCTAAAGAGAAGGCAAAGTGCCTCCGTGCCCCGAGGTCGTTTTTATTTTTGCAGCATCCTGAGCCATCTGCACGACTCGCCATCTCTCTCCCGCCTAAAATCCGGCGGTGGTCAGACCACTCGTTTGCAGTAATCTCCCCCTTGAGCTGCGGTGCCAAGACGGCGGCTATTTTGGAGCAAAGACGTGGAGGACTCAAAAAGATCTGATCGTTTTGAAAATGGATTTTGTTAGTTTGTGCTAAAAGACAACTTTGTTGCGTTTGACTATGTCCGAAATCAACATTGCATAGATAAGTATTCTCTGACACTGAGGAACAGCTTAAGGTCTAAATCTACGTGAAGGGCTACTGCGAAAGAAGGATTCGTTTTTGGGTATCATTCATAAAATCTCATTCTGATAATAGGTGGGGAAAACGCTCAATATATGTGAAAAAAAAATTGAGGAATAAAGAAACTGCTGTGAAATTGTCCCTTGGGACATTGGGGGAAAAAAAACATGAATAATTTTTAGAAAAAAAAAAATTGAAATAAAAGTCTTCCATTTCAGAAAAAAAATTAAAGATAAAGAGCAACATTTAAAAAAAAAGCCAAATTCTTTTCTGTAAAAGTGATATTTTGGAGAAAAATAACACTTTTTTTTCTTGGAGGGCAAAGTTGTATTTTTGAAAAAAAATATTTTCATTACATATTAGAAATGAAATATGTAATCTTATTTGCAAAAAGTTACATGATCAATAGAAAAGTTCTTTTTTTCCTAGTTGTATATATTATATATATAAAAGCTTCACTTCAGGAGTATAAAGTTTCTTTATAAAAAAAACAGTACATTGTTAAGAAAATCGCTTGTTATTAGCAAACAGAAAAAAATCTGAATTCGTTTTTGTTAAAAAGGTTGTAATTTTCTGTAAACTCTGATTCATTTCAAAAAGAAACAAGAATCTTATTTTCTTCATGAAAATGCCTTGAAGAAGAAAAAAACAAATTAAATCAGAATATGTATGACCTGTTCAATTGTAAACTCAAGACAGCAAAAAAAGTGTCAAACATGAACTTTCCAGCGAACTGGATGTTTTTCCAATTTCAATGAACCATCATTCCCAATCTTCTCTGCGTTCTCCTTTTCAGCTGGTGGACAGGAGACTGGGCGGTGTGCAGTCGCTCGTGCGGCGGGGGCCAGCAGGCCAGGACGCTGCGCTGCATGAGGAAGGTGACCTACCAGCGTGAGGAGGCGGCGGCGCACTCCCTCTGCCCTGTCGTCTCGCCGGCACAGCTGCGGCCCTGCAACACGCAGGCCTGCCCGCCCGGGTGGAACACTGGAGCCTGGTCACAGGTACTCCCTTGTGTCATTCAAAGCGTGCCGCAACATGTCGCAACGTTTGACACTTTTCACTTAAGGGTGGCTCACGACTGAAATGATCAGTATTGGAAACTAATTTAGCGTGAGAATGTTACCCATAAAAACGAATTACACTTTGTGACGTTATGAAAAGCCCCCTTATGTTTGCGCATAAATTCCATACATATATGTAAAATATGAAAAATATTTATACTTTTTAGCCACCGTTGTAAAATACGAGGGAACAACTTTTCGGGGCGGCAAAAAGTTGCGTATTAATAATGGGAAATGACGGTACGTAAAAAGTAGCTTCACAAGAAATCCATCTTTAATTTGGTCAAGAGACCTTCTTCTATATTATATTATCTGTATTTTTACCATAGTTTTTGGTTTGTATCACATGAATGAGAACTTGCTAGCTTGGGATGTTGAACAGCCTACTATGAATGACCTGTTGACTCTCCGAACTCCTGTCAGCACGAGAGCCTCTGTCAAATGTCAAATGTGCATCTTTATGTTGAAGGCCCGTGTTCTCTCTGGCGCTCCTGAGTGCAGCTGTGTTGTTATGCTAATTATAAACTCTTGAATAGGTTTGGAAGAGGAAAGAGCAAGCATTCTTTTGGCCTAATTGAACCAAACTAACTTGCTGTCGACTTAAGAATACTCCGCCACCATTTTTATTTGTGCAGAGATCAACTGTGTTTCTTTTTCCTCGATGTTTTAGTCGTCTCCACTTCTTGTCAACAAAAACAATATCATCTTTTTACATTTGTGGACATATAAATGTAGCTTTTGTGGCCTTAAATTAAAACATGGTGACATGTTTTGAAGATGTTTTCATAATTAAAGGCTTTAAAAGAAGAAATAAACACGCGCGCACACGGCGTTTGCATACAAACACGACTGGGTCATCTTCAACGCTCTGCTGCCCTCTGCTGGACCGTAGGTCATCTGACAAAAAAAAAAGACTGAAAATATTGGTTGGATTTTTGTTCGTGTATTGCTGTATTTGATGAACACCAATTTAAACAGTTATTACGTATTAGAAAAATGTCAAATTCCAAATATTACCTCACAATAATCCTGAGATTTCTTTGAGCATTATAAAGATTATTATTAATTATTGTTGTTATTCAATTATATGAAAACAAGATCAAATTAGAATTATGTGTATTTTAAGAAAAGTTGTAAAAATTCTTCTTTTCACTTCATAGAAAGGGAGTTTTTTGGAGATTTTATTTTGGATGAAAACACTCCTTTTCTTCCAAAAACAAGAGGATCCATTTTTGTTGTTGATGTATATTTTTGGTTGAAAACAAATTCAAAATATGTTTTTCCATAAAAAAAGGAATATATATCTCAAGAAATAATACTTGAAAGAAAAACCATTGTCATGAATAAAAAACAAATTTGTCATTGCATTTTTTAGACAAAATGAGTTTTAGTTTCAAGATGAAAAAAAATAATGCTGTGAAAAAAAAGTCAAAGCCTGACTTTTCTCCCAAAAGGTATCATATTGTTGAGAAAACCGGTGCATATATTTTGACCAAAACATATCCATCCACCCCCCCATTATCTGAATTGCCTTCAAGAGTCGCGGTACGTGCTGGAGCCTATCCCAGCCGTCTTCGGGCAGTCGGCGCGGTACACCCTGAACCGGTTGCCAGCCAATTGCAGGGCACACATAGAAAAAAACCCATTCACACTCCCAATCACACCGTAGGATCATTTAGCGCGTTCCATGCAGGATTTCACACATTCAGTTTTCTACCCCCCTTGCATGGGAATCTGATGTGTTGTTCAAACTTTATTCAGGCCATGCATAATTCTGTTAAAAAAAAGAGAGAGAAAGAACCCTTTCTCGCAAGAGATTGCTGTCACTCAGCCATCATACAGTTGTCAATCTTTGTGAGAGTCTTGCGACTGTTTGGGGAGTTCAGATGGCGGTCAAAAGCATTCTTGAAAAGACCAATGGAAGCCTACAATGTTAAAAGCACTGCTGGGATGAGGCAGCTTGTCAATGTGTGTGTGTTGGGAGCCAGCGCAGTCACATAAAGCGCCCCTGGCGTCCCTGATGAGCAGTGGCGCTTCCCAGTCCTCCCCATCTGAAGTTTACTGCGTTGTTGTGTTGCCGGACCGTTGGAGGTCACATTCATTTGCGAGCGATGGCGTTATTGGGTTTAATGTTTGGGTCCTTAATGGAGCTTCAGCCAAGCGGCGACCTCCGCGTTGCTAGTCAAGCGTGTGTTGAATTATCAATGCACTTACTTCTTTTACTGCCAATACGTTATTGTGTAAAATATGTAGGTGGAATGCAAAACAATGCACTTTTTTTGTAGTAGTAGTCTGACAGACTGTACTGTATGGGAAAACTCACGAGAGTTGTGATTTCCATGTATTTCTTGTGAAGATGTGACAAAATTGTTGACTTTGACCCAAACCGTTCTGCGATTTATCGACCAGTAGCAGAACCTCTGACTCGGAAAAAATGGCATTGGAATGTTTCATGTTTGGGAGACAAAGGTTGTACTTTTACAAGAACACATTTATGGTAAACACTGCCCTATTTTATTTGGGTTGCTTGGCGCGTTTATTTTAAACCCAGCCTTCGAGGATCCCAAGATAGGTTAAAAAAGTAGTGTCATGAGATCCACTTATGCGCTTCACGAACCCTCCAGAGGACGCCACCTGTGTCTCACCGCGTCTCCGCATTGTGTCCTCCGCCGGCAGTGCTCCAAGAGTTGCGGCCGCGGACTGAGGAAGCGAAGCGTGTTCTGCCAAAGCGCCGACCCCGGCGCGGTGGTGCCCGACAGCATGTGCAGACAGAACCAGCGACCCAAAGCCCAGGAGAGCTGCGTCCTGCGCCGCTGCCCAAAGAACGATAAGCTGCAGTGGACGCTTACTTCCTGGGGAGAGGTAAGGACGCGGATTTGATGGTGACCCACTTCAAATATGGAGGCCGTAGCCTCGACGGAACTTCTCCATCATGAATGTATACAAACATCACTTTCACTTGGAAGAATTTACTCCATTTTCTTTCATCAAGTGGTTGCACAAAAAAAAAAAACTGGATCCATGTAATTTTATTAAGTGCATTTACTTAACCTTTTCATGCACCCTGCAAACTGATAGCATGCTAAACTGTCTATCCACCGTAGTAACCGCTGTCACTCAAAGGGTTAAAAACTGGATCTGGATTTTATTTTGTGCAGCCACTTGATGAAATAAAATTGTGATTTTTTTTTTTTTCCGGTGTAAGAAGCCATAAGATGCTGCCAACGTCGTGTATAAATAGGAAAGTAGGACAATAATTGGTGTCAAGGAACTATGGTGACATAATATATTAGGACTGAGAGACGAGTTTGTAATTTTGCAAGATGAATTTGAAATGATATGTAACTGTTAAGTAATCATAATTTGTGGTTAAATTACGATTTAATCAATTAACTCACACTGCCAGCCCAGTTAAAATGGATCTTTGACGTCAATAGCCGTCAGTGGCAATAATGCGTTAGTATAGACAATGGGTAAAAAACAAAAAAAACAAACAAAAAAATCCTCACAAACACAGAGATGACGAAATTTTGCAACTCTTGTGTTTTAGTGCTCCAGGTCATGCGGCCCTGGCCTGCAGAAGCGAGAACTCCGCTGCGGGGAGAAAGACTTCCAGGGACGGTAAGAACTTTTTGCAAGAATATCATATTTATCCGCAATATTCCTCTTCAGTCGCTTTCCTTCCCTTTACAGGTTTGTGGAGTTTCCTGTGAGGAGGTGCAGGAACCTCGCCAAACACTCGGCCGATCTCCAGCAGGCTTGCGACCGAGGTCCGTGCCCCGAGCTGGCCCGGGTCCTGGCGGGCAATACTGGCGCTGTGGTGTCAAGCTGGTATTCTTCTCCATGGCAACAGGTACCCATCATCAATGTGACACACACACACACACAAACCCAGAAAACAGGGCAGCCGTGACGTTCGCAAGCCTGTGGGCACGGTGACATCACTTTCAGTCGCCAGCAGGTGGCAGTATAGCACAAAGTGTCAACCACCTGAGATGGATAAAAACGGAGTGGATTTTTCAGCTTCATTCATATTTCACAAATATAATATTATCCAAAATATTCTGTGTAGACGAGTGGGGACACGAAAGAGAATTTCGGATTTGACTTATGCTTGAAAGGAAATAAGAGTTATAATTCAGGAAAACAACGTTTTTTTTTCCAGAACGCTCATAAATTTTTGAGAAAAAGTTACGTAGTCCTTTGAGAATAATTCCGTTAATTTTGCTTTGGGAAAAAAAAGAGCATAAAACACTTTCAGAAACATTTACAAGAATAACTAATAAAAATCCATTTATTGTTTTGAGGGGAAAAACATTCTTTCGGAAGGCTTCCCTTTAAAAAAAAAAACCCCAAAACAAAACAAGCGCAGTTTTTCAAATATTTCAGAAAAAAATGGTCTCATCAGAATGGAAATCAGTCAAGTGAATTTTCTTGAAGAAACCGCAAAACAATTCCAGGGGGAAAAAAAAAAAATCTTGCAATGTGTCTCCATGTGAACAACCCGTGTGGCCTTTGTTCCGAGTTTGCTCTCTTTGCACTGCTCTGTCGTCAGCAAGTCAACACAACGCGTGGGCAAACTGCGGGCAACTTGTTGCGTCTTGTCGGCCCTCATCTATTATGCATCAAGTCTTTAGGGCAACCTCTGATAGTTTGATGCCAGTGTGTGTTTGCCGCCTGTTTCCACCAGAGGAGATGCTTGCCCACGTCTGTCTGGAGGGCCTTCTGTTTGTTTTCTTCATGGCTTCTTCTTCTTCTTCTTCTTCCTTGAGTGCTCGGTGTCCTGCGGCGGGGGCGTCCAGACCCGCGGCGTCCAGTGTGTGTATCAAGGTCGTCCGGCGAGCGGCTGCCTGGCCCACCAGCGACCGGTCGCCACGCGGGCCTGCAACACTCAGTTCTGCCCCCGTGCCGCCCCGCCGCCGCAACACCACCGCAACCGCGTCACAGCCGTCGGGACCACGCTAAGAGGTAAAGTGCTTCCAAGTCAAAGGTGTTCCTGTGTCTACATCACGCTTTCTCAAACTTTTTGGGCTCCGTAGCAATGTCCCCTCTAATTTTCCTTGCGTCTGTGAGTTCACAAAAATTCCCTGAGCATCTCTTGGGACCACGGTGAGCAATATCAGATATGTACACGGCAGCCAAAACAGTATCACACCTGTCCAAAACGTGAGATCATAACAAAAAAATGTAAAGCACCTTGTATTTCAAAATAGAGCATAACATTGAAGACAGATTGGCAACAGGAAAAAAAATCAGCCCTAGTTTGTGACTTTTATCAATATCCACTCATAAATGAATGGAAAACACGTCATTGAAGAAAATACAGATTTCTACTCACCTGACCTCCAAAAAAAAAGAGAGAAAGAACCTCATTTAAGGGGCTTGTAAACTACGCCCATATTTGGACTTCCTGAGTGGGGCAGTCCATTGAATGCCTGCAATGTCTCATCACTCAGAAAAAAAAATAGTAGTGTTTTTAGTAATCTGGAAGCAGGTAACAGATATTTGGAGCCGGTATTCGTTTTCAGTGGACGTTAAAATTTCCAACTCTTAACTTTGTCTTTAAACTAATATGTTTATTGAACAACTTTTCAGATGTGCAAACTGTTGCAGGATTTTTTTCACATCTTAGGAAATAGACATCTTTGATTAAAAATTCAAACTTAAACGAATAACTAGCTCCCGATAGTTTTTTGCCATAAATGACGTTTTCCAAAAGTTAAAAAAAATCACTGAAATGGTCAATGTCCACTTAACTTTGTTTTTATTTCAAACAAACACAAAAGTGCAGAGCGTTACCAAGGTCAGTCGCATCTCTTATAAAGTTGAATGAAAAAGATTCTTCAAAATGCTGAAGATGGGCGAAAATAATCCGCCGGGCTTGATCATCGGTCTATCCCAGTGGTGGGCAAACTACAGCCCGCGGGCCGAATCCGGCCCGTTGGTCTTTTTAATCCGGCCCGCCGAAGGTTGGTCCACAGTTAAGGTTCGATGTGAATGATTGCATTCATTTCAATTGGACTTGTAATGACAGGCATTTCACCGCCAGGTGGCGCATTGACTTGAAGTTGCAGAACACGGGGGGGGGGGGCGGGGCAATCTTTTCGACCACCTAGTACCTCTGTATCGCTCTACTTCTACTGGTCTGATCACAACCTATCTGCAGCGATGCACAGGCTAAAATAGGTCATCAACAACACTGTTGTCATTTTAAAAAAGTATATTAATACCGTACTTTCATGCTTTTGTTCTGTTGATGTTTGATATGGACTGTCAACAAACGCAGTTTTTTTTTAATGTACCATAGCTCGTGCTGACCTGGCCCTTCTGTCAAATTTTAAAAGTCAATGCGGCCCCCGAGCCAAAAAGTTTGCCCACCCCTGGTCTATCCTAATGGGGTTTTTTTTTTGGTTCTTTTTGTTTTTTGTGAAGTAAAGTCGTAGTGTCGTGATAAATTCATACGAGAAAAAATAAAGTTGTCAAAGAAATGATTGTGTCAAACCCTTCAAATGTCTCTCTGCAGGCCAGCCACCCTGCGTTGACCGCTTCAGCTGGTGCCACCTGGTCCCGCAGCACGGCGTCTGCGGCCACAAGTTCTACGGGGATCAGTGCTGCCGATCCTGCACGGGCAGGAGGCTCTAGTGAAGAAGGAAAAGGACCCGCACCCCCTGCGGGGCGGGCGGGCCTTTTGAACAACTCTCAGAACACAGAACTGCACCTCACGGAATGTGTTTGTCCTTCCTGGAGTACTTGACGAATGAACTGAGTGAAGAAGTAAGAAGAGACGATCAACCAACTGAAAAAGTAACTTTTGACTTTCTGCGGGACATTTGGAGCTCCTCCTCCTTTGTTGTTCTTAGCTCGCCTGTATCGTGCGTGTATTTCAAGGATCCGATGCCTTTATTTAACTTATTGCTCATGATGTGACATGATGTTGTGCAGTGGATGTGTGACGTGTAACTCACCCACTATGGACGTTCTCCACATAATGACATTTTGTATTTTTAATTTTTTTTCCCCCCGAATGAAGCATTATTAGCATTTGGTGCACTTGGCCCCGGTCCCTCTTTTTCTGCTTCCTGCTGCTGACGCAGCACCAGACCTTCCATTCGTGTTGACACGGTGGAAAGCATGCTTTTTTTTTGTGTGTGTGTGGCTCTCCTGTATCGCTACGACAATAATACAGCTTGATCGAGAAGCAACCTCTGTTGGTTTTCATTTCTTTCAAGTGTGAAAATATGAAAGCAAATTGAAGCCGTCCCAAAATATCCAAAGCCGGAGAAAAAAAAGTCCGGACATGTCTTCCACATCACATGGTTTCTAGTTGCCACGTTGTCAACCGGGTTCCCCATAAAGGCGTTTGTTTATGTTAGCCTTAGTCCGTTTTTGAGCGTGATTTTTTTGTTGTTGTTTTTGGCAAAATGGTTTGTTGTGTAGCTCTGGGCTTCATCCAGCCTTGGAAAATCTCTGACCGGCACCTCATAGCGTTTATGAAGTCAAAATTTCCAACTGTTGCTTAACCTAAGCCTTAATTGAAAAAAATTACTACTATATTCCATTTTGTATGATTTTATTATGATTATTAAAACATGATGTGCTGGATTAAAAGAAACAAGGGCAGATTTCCATTAAAAAAAAAATCTAGAAATGTATACTTGCATTTCTGATGAAAAGAATCCAGTAAAAAAAAAAAAAAAGAGCGGTGTCATTAACATGATTGCTCTTCTCGAGAGATTTTTTAAAAAATGGTAAACGCCAACATACACAAAAGAAAAGACGATAGAACTAGCTCACCGGGCACTTTTTGTATACTTTCACTTTTCAGTGATTTTCATGACGTGAAATGCTAATCTCTTGTCAACGTTGCCTTGTGAAAGAGATCTTGATCTCGATGGGTTTTATCCGGTTAACTGAAGATTATAAAAAAAAAAAGTTAAAGATCGTCATCCGCGGTTACAAATGTATGTGTCATGCAAGTAATGTTCATTCTGTTCTCGCCCGTTGATGACGATCGCCACCTTGCGCCATAGACACAAACACAATTTGTACGTGCGTAAACTTTCAAATGACATCGGCGTTCGCAATGACCAACAGCGGGCGTGTGCTCAATGCTAACGGCAAAGAAGACTAATCGCTGCTGTCAGTTTGCATGGACAGAAATCAAGTGTGGAACACGGAGCACGATGTCCACACCGCCTCTGTCCAATCTATCCAATCCAAAATGGAGCCTGTCGCCCTTAATCCCCTCCACCTCGGCTGATCGATGCAGCTATTTCTTGCCTTGTATTTTCACATTTTCACTCGCTCCATCTAAGGGCCCGGTTGTTATTTTCCCACCCTCAGCCTGTCAAGCAGCCCCCCCCCCCCCAGCCAAAGGCGCTCGTTTGTGTGCGCAGTGAACCCTGAGAGGAACCCCTCAACCACTGTCAGTGGACCTGATCACATCTTAAGAGAGTCCCATCATCCTGCCTTTAAAATATCCATCTCTCTATTTCTCCAAAAGGCTTTACTGCGCAAGCTGTCATATTTCAGCGCTGGTGTTCACTGAGCACCTGCGGGAAGGCAACATCTTTGGCCTTTTCTAACACCATACGTGGATCATAACGTCGTAGCATAGATCAGAACTGAACCCTAACCTCGGCCCAATAAGCAGACTTAAGAGTATCTCAAATAGAGGATGCCGTTTACAGAGTTAGCATTCTAGCTAGCACTGATGCAGCCTTATTGGCTTCTATTAGCCCTACTTTACGCAACATCTCGTAAAGATTGCACCCTTATTGGGTCTAACCATAACAACAGTTGTCCCGATATGTCCTTCCTTTTTCTTAGGCGCTGCTGTGGGTTTGTAACGTCGCTCAAAGTTTATTTTCAAACCTTAACCACTTGGAAATCAATGAGAGAGACGTATTACGCCCCCCACCGGCCACCAAGGTTATGACTGAAGTAAATTGAAAAAGCATTTTTGTTCATGAAATAAAATCAAAGCAAGAAAGCATTTACAAAAATGGAAAACTAACTGAAACGACATCATACATTTATAAAACCAACAAAAACTGACTGTATTAGTTCGTATTGAGGTTAAGTCCATACAGAGGAAGGAAATGTTAAACAGTCATTTGAGAATTCTCATTTACTTAACACACATATAATTCTTAGTTATCATTTGTTTTAATCTGGCACTCAACAAATACTCCATAAATTTAATACAACTAAAACGAACACGAAAAAGAATAAAAACTCAATTGAAACAAAACATTTTAAAGAAAATAAATAAAAACGAATCAAAGCCAGGGTAGTCCAATGGTTCGCGCGTCGACCTCACAGTGTAGAGGTCATAGGTTCGATGTGTGGAGTTTGCCTGCGTGGGTTTTCTCCGGGTACTCCGGTTTCCTCCCGCATTGCAAAAACATGCATGGCAGGTTGATTGAACACTCTAAATTGTCCCGAGGTGTGAGTGTGGGCGCGGATGGTTCTTTGTCTCTGTGTGCCCTGCGATTGACTGGCAACCAGTTCAGGGTGTCCCTCGCCTACTGCTTGAAGACAGCTGGGATAGGCTCCACAACTAAACGACTCGTATGAGTGCATTTTCCCCTTCGCTCTTCATTGAGAAAGTACGATTCCAGCACCGCAACAGAGGACACTTGTTCATTCAAAGCGTGGCGACGGAGCTTTCGGACGTGAAGAGGAAGATGAGGTCCCCCCCCCCACACACACTCCCCCGCGGCAGATCCGGCATGATTAACGGCTCAAACGACAAGCGACGGCTCTCGGCGCGGTGGCGGGTCTTTGTGCCCGTGTCACCGCCGGAATGATTTAAAAAGCCTGCAGTAAAAAGAAGACCTGTGGATATCAGCCAAGCCGGGCGAAGCCTATAGCCCATTAGCCTCTTCTCTCCTATCGATCTACCTGTTTGTTACAGCGTCTCGTCCTCCCCCACCTTCCCGTCACCTTGTCTGTCTCATTACCTTCGTTGGCCTTTTGTAAACTTGGAAAAGTTTCCACTTGATGGGTTGGAAATGTGTGCGGGAGAAAGTCTTTCGCTCATGATTTGCGGTTTGATGCATCAACATTGGGACGGTTTCTTCCTTAGCTCATGTTGCAAATGGAGACGCGCGCCTTGGTAGAGGTAATAAGGAACATACGGTCCAATTTTTGCATTCTAACCAAGTCTTTTGAAGGAAGCTGGTCAACCACCAAAGTTTTTAATGCAAATAAAAACACAGAGTTGATTTCAGATACGAGTGACCCAACTTAACTGACAATGCTTATGTTATTGAGACTGTCTCCATATGTTCTTATGCTAGCACCGCGTGGCCAAAGCTTGCCCACCAGGAGGAGCAGCACAATGTCTGTTGACTTGAAGCAAAAAATGTGGCAAAGTTTGTTGAAAACATTTTCATTCTTTGCATTACACCATTACTGTGTGCAGTATTAGAGAGTGCTATTTTTAAAATTAAATTAAAACACACATGACCAAAATTTTTGCCGTTGATTTTTTTTCAGGGGTATTCTGTACCTGAACGTATTCATGTCAGTTCTGTTCATTTCAATGGGGAAAGACGTTCTATGATCCAAGTGTTTTAAATTTACTGCCGTGGTCATGTTAGGAAGCAAACTCGTATCTCAAGGCACCGCCGTAATCCTTTTTTTGCACCAGATGTTGACCGAGCCCTACCCCAAACCTACTGTAACCTGACCTAAAAGCCCAACCTGATCCTACCAGAACACTGCTTGAAACCCGAAGCAACACCTAACCCGACCCGAACCAAAACCTTACCCCTTACCTAAACCCTGACCTAAACCCTGACCTCACCTTACACACAAACTCGAACCTGATCCTCCCATAACTCTACTGTGACCTAAACCCTGGCTTCTACCCAACACTTAAAAGTACGCTGGACGCTAACCCTATCAAAACACACAACGCTATACTCAACTAACCTAACCTAACCGTTCCTCACACTAAATGAAAAAGAGAGTTTGGTCACTACATTGGTTGCATAACGCAACACTGACTTGCATGACAGTGTATTTCCCACCTCTCTCGTCAATGAGAAAGTACAATTTCAGCACCACTGAAATAGTTCATTCCAAACTGTTTCTTGCTCCCTGGAGCATAAAGGTGAACGGGCCAGCTGTATTTCTGAGTGTCACATCCATTGCGCACAGAGAAAAAAAAAATATATATAAAAAAAGCCAAAACGAAATTAAAAAGCATCTCTTTAGCGTATTCTCTCCTGGAGGCTGCGAATATTATTGATCTGTAATGTTTTGTTACAACCCTCATCCATCTTGCTTTGAGAGGCCGGCTTCTCATCATTTTCAGCCCTGAAATGTGAGCATTGATTGGGGGCTCCTCCGGGCCACCGGCTGGCAGACAGCAGCTGCAATGCCGCCCGGCTGCCTGTTAACCCGGCGACCTTGAGGAAACGGCAGCCAAGCAGTTTGCAACAAGGAAGGGACCGATATTCCCCCAGACTCCCCTGCCCTGTCCTCATCGTCTTTGAGTCTTACCCGTCCTCGCTCTTGTTGTTGGTGAATTAATGAGAGTAACGCCGATACGCTCATCTGTTCTCCCGTGTCGATGTTTTGTCCTACCCTCCTGCTCCTCTTCCTGGGAGCCACTGCGCTTCTGCTTGCCATCAATTTATTCACGTCGGCACACACAGACACACAAGCGTGGCTGAGTCCGCCTTTGAAATGACATGACGTGCCTTAAACCGCCAAAAGTATCTGGTTACATTCATGACACATTCGCTAGGGGGCACTGTTCACCCATGGGATCCTCTTTTTTTTTTAAGGCGCTTTTTCCCTCTGGCCTCCAACGCAAACGCCAGAACGACACAATCCCAACACAATAGATGTTAGATCACACTCTCACAACAAAGACAGTAGATGTATGCACATAAATATGCGGCTTGATGGCTCTTACCTCAAAGAGCGTCAAAGCTGTTGCGGCCTTAACAGCAGCTGCTATGCAGATTTCCACGCGCAGCGGTCAGTTTGCGTTTGTTCTCGCCTCTTGTGGATTCAAAAGAAAAGAGAAGAGATGAACAGATAAGAATAATACAGATCTCAAAGTACCTTTCACCTCGGTTAACTCTGCCAGCTTGTAGTGAATGTCACACGGGCTCTCGCCGACAACAACAGTCCCCAAAAGCACTTTAAAAAAAACCCCTCACATTTCCGAAACCATTACTTACCTCTGTCAGTCCAAACGCTAAGCCCAACCCTGATACGAACCCATAACCCCTAACCTTAGCCCTCACCTTCCTTAAAGTTTACCTGAACCCGACGGAGTGCGCACGAGTGGGTGATGCCAAGTCATCCTATGCAATCATTTTCGAGCAGCAGCTAGATCACAGTGAATGAGAAGAAGCGACTGTAATATCATTGTGATGGTGATGATGATGATGAGGATGAAGAAAAGACCTTTTTAACAAACGGCTGCCTTGATTAGACTTCAGCACAGGCAGAAGCCCGGAAAATTCTAAATATACTTCTCTCTCTCTCTCTGCGTCTTTTATTCTCTTTGCGGGCGTGTGTGAACCTGTCGACGCCGATCACAGGCGAGATCCGAATTCAAATGAAGCAAATCAATCAAACAACTCTCTTCCTCTGCCACCCGCCGGCGGCTGCCATTAAAGACGAGCTAAAACCGGAATGTTTGCCCGACTTCCTTGGGTGAGCTGCGGGATGGCGACACAGACGGTGTCTGGTCGGTTTCAGATTCCCGGTTACCTTCACGAAAGCTTTACAAATCACCCCGTCCGGCGGTCTCTCGAGCGGCAGGACTTCCGGTCCCTCCCAGCGTCATCCCTGTCATAGCCTCAATTAGCTGGGAATTAAAATCCTGCTTTGCCGGATGGGATCCATGTGGGGCACTGCTCCTTAATTACCGCCGCTCTCTGCGTGCTGATTGTGCACAGGAAACAAATTCTACAGCTCCGGCCCCACTGCGCTTCTTTGAGAGCTTTTATAAAATCCTTCAAATCAGCAGATTGAAGACGATTTGTTATTCGGCTGGTTTGAATGCACACTGTGTCAAACGCCACGAGGTGTTTTTCTTCATTTTCTCCCCCGTCCAAAATGCCTGCAGATAAAAGTGACTTCTCTTTTAATTGTAATCGCACACTACAAGGCACAATGACCAATTCGGATGTTTTGGTAAATCCGATATTTTTCTGATGTCGTTCGCGTCACGAAAACAAATGCGACTTCTAATGAGAATGGAACGCGTCTGTGATGTGACACGCATGCGCACAAAGCAGGACGACAAGTGACATCCACCCCCCCAAAGAAAATCAGGCGGCGCAGTGTTTACAGAAGTAAATACGGGCGCTTGTTTTGGGGCTCATTTTGTTATCTCATATCGGCAGGGGTGCGAGGCGGGAGAAAGTAGAAATATTTGGGTGATATTTCATGGAAGTTTCAACTAAAAATGACGTCACGTCATTGCCGTGTGGAAGCGCACATTCGGCTTTTGATGAGATTGCGCGGATGAACATTCATACTGCAGACGCATCGCTTACATATCCGATTTATATCCGCATACGAAAGAGGCCCGGGTCGGATCTGGAAAAAAAAATTGCTGAAATAAAAATGAGTTACGTGTTGCAAATAGGTGAAAAATTGGAATCGATCTCTAGTGTGAACAGAGCCTTAGTTTACGACTCACTGGCCGCAATATTATGTACACGTGCGCAATCTAATGAGGTTTCATTCCACACACAAACAGAACGCTGGAGTGTGATGGGATAGTGAAGGTTTCGGAGTTTGGGCAAAAGGAGTGATGGGTGACAGGAGCACAAACAGAGCAGGACTTTTCATTCTGGAAAGAAGCACTAACATGGAAACAGAGGGCTGAGGACCAAGGACGTTGCAAACGAAGAAATGAGATTCCGCCAATGCTTTGCGGCGATCGTAAACAGTCTCAGCTAATTACTTATTTTATCGTTCATGATACTGTAGGCGTTTATTTTTCCCTGTTGTGTATTAACAGTTATGTGTGTGTTTTATATTCCAGAGCATCATTTGGTTTTACCCTAAGTTAAAACAGTGTTTTGTTTAGTGACCGCGGTGTTTTGTTTACCGCTAACGATGAGCTCATTATGAATTGGCTGCTGGTTGTTGCTTGAGCGCCTGATGAGCCTCTTTCCAAATTGTGCGCGTCAACATTGCGGCAATGCAATCAAAATCAGCGAGTGCAAGTAACTCGGAGTAAACGTGGACACACATTTCGGGAAATATAATTTTCAAAGTTACTGAAGTCCTACTTGGTTCTGATTAGCGCCACCACACGCTGTGACACAAGCAGGAATACGCTCGGGCCAAAATCCCGAACGAAAACAATCTAACATCGTTCGGTTGAGTCCTTGAGCGCCTGCGGATAAACTCATGTCACGCTTGTCGCTCACTGAAGCGGTCACGTCTAATGAGATGCTATGCATGTCATGTCATGCTGCGGCCTGAAGAGCACATCTCAACGCCTGCGTCCCATCTGGTTGGCGACTTCAGTGTGATTTTGTGAAAATTAGACACGAAAATAACTTTTTTTTTCTGACCACACATTGATCAGTTTGTGAAGGAAAATGCAAACATGACAGTCACCCATGTTTTTGATGTTCTACTTTCTCTCGCATTCCGATGAAGGGATTACAATACACATTTCAAATTTGGGATTTCGAGTCAGCATTTGGCTTTCAAAGTACAGTGGTACGTACCTCTATTTACGAAATTATTTGACCTGGAAGAAATTTCTTAACTAGAAAACATTTATGTCTGAATTTTGGGGAGGCTTGGAACGGATTAGGCCATTAACATAGAAAATGTGTCCCTACTTACAAAATTTTCAAGTGAAGAAATTTCTTCCAGAACCAATTAATTTCGTAAATAGAGGTACCACTCTATTTATCTATCTACACATGTAGACACATATGGTGGAGGTCCCTCTTAGCCAATGGGATGCCTGGATGGTGCTCAGTAATAGCCAATGGCAGAACAGCTACACATATGTTGCTTTCAGGAAACCCGGAGCTGCGAGTCGCCGCCCATATTATATTTTAACCTTTCGTATCTTGAAATTTCTTTCGTAACAAGAGGCAATATTTTCCTGCTGAGGCGTTTCGTAACTTGAAAATTTCATATGAAGAGACGTTCGTAAGCAACGGTACCACTGTACAGCGATGTGAAGTTTCGTCATGGTCGTTTTTTTCGGCTAAA
The DNA here is from genome assembly GCF_054856545.1 of Hippocampus guttulatus. Lineage (NCBI taxonomy): Eukaryota > Metazoa > Chordata > Actinopteri > Syngnathiformes > Syngnathidae > Hippocampus > Hippocampus guttulatus. The sequence continues at coordinate 24,783,046 of NC_141263.1, read as the reverse complement.
AATGCCTTACTATACATGGTCGTTTTTTTCCGCTAAAAACGCCTTACATACATGGCCGTTTTGTTCGGCTAAAAATGCCTTACTATTCATGGACGTTTGTTCGGATAAAAATTTTGTCCAAAAATGCCTTACTATACATGGTCATTTTTTTTCGGTCAAAAACTTCTTACTATACATGGTCGTTTTTTTCGGCTAAAAATTCCTTACTATACATGGTCGTTTTTTTCGGCTAAAAACGCCTTACTATACATGGTTGTTTTTTTTCGGTCAAAAACGCCTTACTATACATGGCCGTTTTTTTCGGCTAAAAATGCCTTACTATACATGGTCGGTTTTTTTGGCTAAAAAATGCCTTACTATACATAGTCGTTTTTTTCGGCAAAAATTTCGTCCAAAACCGCCTTATTATACATGGTCGTTTTTTTCGGCTAAAAACGCCTTACTATACATGGTCGTTTTTTTCGGCTAAAAATTTCGTCCAAAAATGCCTTACTAAACATGGTCGTTTTTTTCAGCTAAAAACGCCTTACTATACATGGTCGTTTTTTTCGGCTAAAAACGCCTTACTATACATGGTCGTTTTTTTTCGGTCAAAAAAGGCTTTCTATACATGGTCGTTTTTTCGGCTAAAAATGCCTTACTATACATGGTCGTTTTTTTCGGCTAAAAATGCCTAACTATACATGGTCGTTTTTTTTCGGTCAAAAACGCCTTACTATACATGGTCAAGTTTTTAGCGGTCGGTCAAGTGGGCCGAACCATTAAAATGATCCCATACTTTGCTACAAATAACCAAAACAACATGTCTTTCCTTTGTTTTGGTATAAAGAAGCACAAGAACATTTGGAAGATGTTGAAATTTACAAAACATTTCATGAAGCACCTTACATTTCCTTCAACAAATGTGCAATTTACTTTTATCATTCACATATATGCATTGCAACTGATCCCATTGATTGTACAAACTTTAACAAGTAATTGGTATTGAAAAATATAGTCATGCACTTTATGATTAAACAAGATTTATAAAGAAAGGAAGTTTTAAACCATTTACACGTGCATATAAAATCTAAATGTAATCCCTACCTACACCTTAAAAACTAAGGAGAGTGCTATTAAATGTGCAAATGTGAGAGTGCTACTGATAGCGTCTGCTGTCATGGGTCTGTCTCAGCGACGGACTGAGGCTGCTGTTGTCTTCTTCTCTGGTCAAAACAGTGTCCCCTAGCGGATACTCAATGACTTGCACCTTATTAAAATGATTAATTCTGTGTCTTTTATGCATTTTTAAATTATCCTGCAGGCCTGATTTAACCTCGCGCGCGCGCGTGTGTGTGTGTGTGTGTGTGTGTGTGTGTGTGTGTGATGAATGGAATTCCGCATCGGTTGTAAAACAAGGCTGTGTGTTGAAAAAATAAATCTGAAACTGCATTTAAGGGTGGCTCAATACTGGCTGGCCATATACGGGCCGGAGTTGTAAATTGATTTCTGGCCCAAATACTTCACTCCACAACTGGCCCTCATCTGATTTGCCAGAGTCAAGCCAGTGCCTCCTTTGCCACTCCTGGGCCGTGTTCGGCCCACATGCATTATGCCAGTGCCGACTCAAGGCCGGCTGCGCCAGCTTCATACCGAATCCGGGCCAGATGCCTTTGCTGACTGGGTTGTGTCCTGCAAAGGGGCTATCTTGGGACTTGTAGGGGGTAGGAGGAGGGAATTAAGACTCTGTAAAGCAATGTTGAGCTGCGGAGACAGATACTTCTCTTCCCGTCTCACTGTTTGGTATAGATCTGTTAAGTACGACGCACAGTAAACTGCAATAACAGTGCCATTTTATAACGATGTCGTGAAATAAAATATTGTGGTGCAAAAGATTTATTGCATTTCACTTAAATTCAGTGGGGAACATTTATTTGATATGAATAAAATGAGTGACAGTCCTTTTCACGGAGCAAAATCAACTTGTAAGTCAAAGTGTTTCAAGCCACGGTTGGGGTTACGAATCGGAGCGTTCAGCCGGGGCGAGGCTTCCAAATGAGGTTTTTGTAATTGTCATCACAAGAGTTACATCCGAAGTGTGATTTCCTCCTGCTAACAAACAATGTTACGTTGACAAAAGGATGGATGAGAAATGAAGCAAGGCTTCCACAAATTCACACATCCCCGTCTCCACTAAGCGCGTCTCTACATAGCTCTCGGTCTTTGTCTCTGCACCTGTGTGGAGCATTCAAAGGCTGAAGAGCCTCCTTGAACGTCCACCAATGAGCCCAGAAGAGGCTCTTGCTCGAAGGCCCAGAAGTACCGCCAATACTGGGGAATTAGCGATGCTAGATGTGGGCACACACGCGCCCCTGTGTTATTTTTGGCCTGCTTTTTTTCTTTTTTTTTCCCATAACATCAACAGAGAGAGAGATGAGTGAGGGGGGAGCATTTGTGCTGCTGCTTCAGGTGAAAACAAATCAACTGTGCTGGAAAACTTCCATCCTGCTCGTCAAGTCCAAGGACAAGGAGGGTCACGGGCGCTGCTGGGGTTTGATTGACAGGTGACAGCCCGGGTGAGCCGAGGCGCAGCGGCAGAGGCATGGCGGCGAGGGACTGTTGCCACCAAAATGGCGAGAAGCAGGAGAGACAACATGGAAGGTTACCTTCAGGATGACTGAACATCAAATACAAGTTCGGTGACTGAAACATGGTGGGGGAGGATTCTGTCGGCAATCTGCGGGAGCCCCTTAACATGTATTTGCATGGAGGATTTCCATCGTGACCGAGCATTTTGGCCTCTTGTCGATCGGCAACCTGCATTTCACGTTTGGGTTTAAAACAAAGGTTAGGTTTTCAAATCAGGGTTTCAAGCCAGGGTCAGGGTTTCAAATTTGGGTTTCAAGCCGATTGTGTGTTGACAAGCAGGGATTTGCGGTGCCGTTTCAAAAAAGGATTTTAAATAGGCTCTACACGCTTAGGATATGTGTCATCAATCGATTAGTTAAAAATAAAACAATAACTGTTCAGCAATGTGATCAGAAGAAGGACCAATATATCCAATCCATTTAACCAACTTGTTCATTCACTGTCCAGTTGGCCAACTGTGATCCACTGATATGCATTGCGGGGGCAGGGGGCGGGGGAAAGATTTTAGCTCCAAAAATTCTTAGAATAAATAGATTAATAGGATATCAAATTTTTTTTTTTTTTGCGGTCACGTCACTGATGCCATTTTGATCAGCTCTGCTTGTGGTAAGCATCTCTCACCTTTTGTATCGATTGATTCGCGGGTGGCTCTGTTGCCAGGGTTTGTGGTGACATCTGATGTTTAAAAGAAATGATGCCGAGTATTTTTTCTTTTGTCCTTTGCGTGTACCAATAAAAAACAAAAATGCTGATAGACAGTCAATACAACACCCGCCCCCCCCAAAAATAACTAATCATGAAAAAAAAATCTGAGATACCTTGCCAATGATGACTAATGATGGCAACACAGAACCTCTCCACAGTGAACAAGACTAATGTTTAATTTTGCGGTTTCGATCACTCGCCAAATGATGACATTACAACCAATCGCCGATTTTGCATGTAAATTCAAAATGTCCGCTGATGAGATCAACGTAAAGTCTTGTTTTGAAACTGGTTCAAGAGTTCCAATCGGGGTTTCAAACAAGGGTTACATTTTAAAACGAGGCTTTCAGGACAGGTTCGGGACAGACTTGACTTTTAGGGCCCCTACTGGCTGATAAGTGTATACCATCTTCCTCCGTGCCGCTGACACGCCTGACGCAAACACACACTCACACGCTTTGTGAGCTCCAGACAGCAATGTTTTCCAGCTCTTTTCAGCATGGAAACAAAGTGTCAGTCGAAGCCTGGTACTTGAATCGTCCAACTCCCTTCTTCCATGTGTTCCCTCGGCTGGTGCTGTCGTGGGGGGAAAAAAAGCAAAAAAAAAGCAAAGCAGCCTGTTGAGCTTCTGGTATTTGATCAATGGGGCGCCTCCCTTTGTGCTGCTAAGCGACACATAAAAGAGACTGTTATCGGCTGGCCCACATCAGCCGTGGAGAGCGGCGAAACGCGGGCCTGTCGGAAGGCCAAGAAGAAGGCAGCGGGTTGCGGGGGGGGGGGGGCAGGGGGCGGTGGTGAGGGGTTGGCATAGGATGGGTCAAAGCCTTGCGACGAGCTTTTACAGCCGTCACCAGCCATCTGGAGAGAAGCAGTCGGGGACGGAGGGTTTGAGGGGTGTGGGCGTAAGATTTAAGGGAGAAACGCCATAAAAAAAATAAAAGTCGTTCTGATGCTGCCAGTGATGGAATTGGACACCGGCGATAGCGAAGGGCAACAAGCGAGCTGCCGCCTTGCAGCCAAATGAGGCGGCGGGGAGACATAAAGCGGAGCATTCAAGAACCCGTGGATGCGTTTAAACAGGGTCGAAGCCAAGCCACCGCCGAGCGCACCTGAGCTCCCACAAAGGAAGTGAATTAATGCATGGGGGGGGGGGGGGGGGCTGCTCAACATTCTAAATGCAGCGTTTTCCAGTCCTGCTCGTGGTCACGTTTCTTCGTTTTTGACAAACTGACATTTTCTCAATGTTTGTACTGCAAACTAAGACAACCATACTTTGTTTTTTATTTGACTGTTCTCCATATATTCATGAAATGTTTTTTATAGCAAAGGTTTTAACCAGGGTAAGGGCCTCAAAAAGGTTTCATTTAAGGGGCTAGATTTTTGTGAACTGGAGTTTAGACCTGCCGTTGGTCATTTTGCAGGCCTGCGGCCCTGAGACAGGGAGGTCTGCATTTTCCAGTGGTGGTTCTAGATCAATTTCACTGAGGGGGCCTGGCTGGGCCCAGGGGTTTTAATAGAGGGGCTCTCACAAAAGTGGCGCTTTTGTGAGAGTGATCACAGCTATTTACACGTTCAAAGCGTCAACGTGGTGGAGTGAAGGCAACAAAGCTTTTTCAGATGGTGAAGCAAGCACATTGGGGTCTTTCTTAAATTGGTTTGCACGGTGAAGTGGGTACTTGGAATCTATCAAAGCACACCTGATTGCTTGTGTGTGCTGTCTATGAGAATAGTGCCCAAATTTTAAAGTCAGGCTTGGTACTTCAAATTGGGGTTCAAAGCCAAGATTTCAGGTTTGAAACCAGGTGTAGGGTTCAAGGTTAAGGGTTTTCAATTGATTGTCAAGGCAAAGTTAGACTTGTGACTGACCAGTGATTGAAACCAGGGTTTCAATCACTGGTCAGGGTTTCAAACTAGATTAACAGTTTCAGGTTTGGATTTCAAGACAGATTTGGGCATTCAAATTAGGATTAACACAACGGTTAGGCTTTCAAAGTAGATGTTTGTTCAAGTTAAGTTTTCAAATCAGGTTTGGGGTTGCAGGTTGTGGTCTCAGCCATGGGTAGGGATTCAAATTAGTGTTTCAAGGCAGGGTTAGGGTTTCAAAGTATGCTTTCAGTCAATTAAGGTAAATGTTCCAAATCAGATTCGGGGTTTCAACCCAGGGTTACAATTTTAAACCAGATTGAAGGGTTTGGTTTGGATAATGGAAGGATGGATGCTAGTTTTAAAACAGGACTTTCAGATGAGGATTTCAATACGGGTTTCTTATTGGATCAATGTGCCCAATTGTGCAAAAAAACAACCAAACAAACACACACACACACAAATGCTTACAAAAATAAATCGGCTTGTGAAGTGTGGCACAATGCTTGAGGGCAATGTTTTCATTTAATTTTTTTTTTTTTTTTGCACATGACTCTGGGCGATGATTGTATGACAAAAAAAAAAAAAAAAGGCTGACGAGACGTGTGTGCACATATCAGCTGCAATTAAAGAGCCGCCAGCGTCGACACAAATAGTGGTGCTGATTTACGAGATCAGAAGCGAGGAGGAATTTGGAGAATCATTTGACGACTTGTCAGCTCCTTTAGCATCACGCCTGCAGGGGTTGCCCTTGAGCTGCGGCTGTAAACAACAACAACAAAAATGTTTTAATTCTTCTTTTATGAAGATGAGGCCAAGTGCTTTAAAATGACTTTATTTGTCCCAATCACACCGACAGCCCTAAAAGCGGGTGACCAACATTCACGGTTCAGCCGCACGGCTAATGACAGAAGATGAAGTGCCCTGCGTTAAACTTCGGCAGCCATTTTGTGCCTGATGGTAGCGGGCTGGTCGGCCACTCGTTTTTTTTGTTTTTTTTTTACAAGTCTGCTTAATAAGGCTCTTGACAAAACGGCGGGTTAGAGATTAAATTGACGGTGTCGTTAACTTTGCTATTGTTAAACGGTAATGGCTGACGAGCACGCGATTTTGAAGTTTTATTCAAGGGTGGCCCCGCCATCATCCCCTCCTTCCTTTCCACACACCCATACACACACACATGCATTCCACACTAACCCCAAAGTGTCTTTGCCAGTGAGGTGGTTCCATTTTTTAGTTTAAAAACAACTATGAATATTCATGCCATGCCATATTTCACCCTCCAAAAACTCTCCTGTAAAATCTGAATCTCATCACTGAGGTGTCCAGCATCCCCTGCGGCCCTTGTAAGGATTCGCGGATCGGAAAATGGATGGATGGATGGATGGATGGAAAATAGAAAATGATCGCTCTGTGTTCTGTCAGAGTCAGTGCTCTTTGCACAAGAAGCAGAAGCAGAAGAAGACGCGCCTCGTATGTAACATACATGAAAAGTCAAGCCGAAGTTAACGAAAAGTTTAATTGTCAGACTTCAAGTCTGGACGGAGCTTGAGCGGATGTCGCAATGAACCATCCAACAGGCCCACAGTTGCGGTATCCTTGGACACGACACTGAAGTCACCCCAACCCACCCGAGGCCAAATTTTATACACACGACATTAATATACTGTTTTCCTAATCATAAAGATGATTTTTTTGTTTGAATGGAAAAAAAAAGTAGCAGAATTGAATGCTCTGTGGAGAAACAATTTTTAACTGGCTCTATAATGTACAGTCATCCCACTAATGTGCACTGTAGTCCAAATTGCGGTCATATACAGTCAAAATGAATTACCAACATTCACCATAAAATTACGGTGGCATACAAAATTGCAAACTATAGCACTAATGAAGTTACATTAAAATGCTTTTAAATCACAGGAAATTACCAGCTGCTTGTATATATATATATATATATATATATATATATATATATTTTTTTTTTTTAAGGCGACTTCCCTTTAACACACGGAAGGCAGCATATTTTGGCATGGCGCCGTGAACGCACTAATGAGGTTGCGCGATCATTCGGCGCCCAGCTTGCCATCTTTTGACTCACTACCTGCATTGAGAAATCAAGCACCTTTATCTGTGTCCCAGTTTTTTGCACTTGATTTGGATATCACCGTGAGCTCTTTACCTCCAGCTGCCCTGGAAAGTTGTTTTTAGTCCACGCCGCGCTATCGTCTCAAACGCTCAAGTTCAAATATCTGCAAAAGGGTAACTATTCCGCCATCTAAAACAGTGGCTTTGTCTCTGGCGCCCTTTAGCTATCGCGCATTTTATGAGCGGGGTCTTTTGATGTCATGCCGCGCGCCACTTATCTCCCATGAACATGAAACAAAATGAACAAATAATTCACAAAGGCTGCAATTTACAAGCACAACAATGTTTTCACACTTGATTTTTTTTTTTGCGCTCCAGAAGTGAACCCGTGCTTGTTTTTGCTTGCCATTGCATAAGGTGACAATGAATGTATTGTACTGATAAAAAAATTTATTCTGTCGTTTCCCTCGTGACACCTGACGAGCATTGATGCGAAATAGAGCGGACATTTCCATCATAACAGGACACGAGAACAAGTGGCAAGAACTCATGCCCAAAATGGAACAGAAAGCCAAAAAGGTTGCTTTAGAAGCCGCCGTTTTGTGCAGATGACAGGCCTCACACTTTGGCAAGTTCCTTCCTGGTTTTGGTGCGCGCCATTAAATGTGGGCTCAGCAAGTTTGTTGATCAATTTTAGAAACGTGTATTTAAAAAGTGTATTTAAAAAAAAAAAGGCCCACTCGTTACCGCCTTCAGCTTTAATTAAAGTTTGGAAACAATATATGTCGGATCAGTTGGTAGAAAGGCCCTTTGAACAAATGATTCATGTCAAAGTTAGCTTGGGATCTTTGCACATTGGTGCCACTGCGGCTACACACTTCCTTCCCAAACGCCCCTCATGTCTCTTTTGCCTCTGCGTTTGATTTTTGGAAAAAAAAAAATAGAGACACTATAACCGCGGTGACAGAGGAAAAGAGCGTCAGATCTCCCAAAGCCTCTGAAGTAAAAGTTAAAAAAAAAAACTTCCTGTGTGCAAGAGATTAAATCAAATCTCCTCTTTGATATCAAATATTAATAACGTTACACGCATTAGACAGCACTAAGTAAAGTGAGACTGATTTATTTCTCAACTCAGGCGCACATTCTACAGGGACGCACACATGCTAATGCACAAAAGTCTGCTTGCATTCCACTGAAACACTTTTCAGTTTGCCTGCTACCTTAAAATAATGATCAGGTCGCACCCCCCCCCCCCCCCCCCCCCCCGGGAATCTTTTGCCAATCCAAGCCGGTTTCTCTTAGTAGCATGAAATTGGTCAACATGTCTGTCATGATTTCAACCGCAAAAAGGTCTCAGGAACTCCTGCGCCGAGATGGAGGTCAGATCACGTGCCATTTTCAAGTCGTCACCTTCAAGTATCAAGCAAGTAATTTTGCCTCAGGCGCAGTCAAGTCACCACCTATTTCAAGTCAAGCACCTTCAAGTCCTGACTCAAGCCCGGAAGTTGCCCTGCAGTGTCTGGTCTTCAAAATAAAAAAATAAATAACTAATAATAAGAAGAACACCACAAAGTTTATAATGGTGACATTATTGCTAATTAATCAATACCATCATGGACGCATGGATGAGTTTTAAAATCCATTTTTAAAAATTCAATTATGGTCACTAAAATTCATTTTCCGAACTGTATTTATACAATACAAAAAGCGTCGTGGACGAGGTCAGATGCCCAGTCATGGAGATGACATGACTTATATAATAGTTAATATTCAGGCGCAATCGTGATGAGCATTGATGTGTAATAATGATATCAGCCGACACGCCGCTGGTGGTGGTACATGTACATGTATTCCAGCTGCAGCAAATCATTCAATCAATATCCTTTTCATTATCTCCCCGGTGTTCTCAGCCCCCCCTAATAACGATACCCGGAGGAATGACTTTATGTACGTGGAACCCTTTTGTTCATCTTATTTGTGTGCTTGTTACAATTCATCGGGAACGCTTCAATCCATCACGTTGCCGCCACCAACTTCATAATTGAGTCCCTCAATCAATGGCGGTGTCCAAAGTACTCACGCTCTGTACTTAATTTCGATTACAGATAGACAGATGTAACAAATTGTGGTAAACTGATGTATATTTCCCCTTTTCTATAAGTAAAAAATATATACCGTATTTTCCACACTAAAAGGCGCACTGGATTATGAGGTGCACCTTCAATGAATGGCCTATTTTTTTCATACATTGGGCGCACTGTGTTATAAGACGCAATCTACAATGCATCCACTAGTTGGAGCCACGCTCAAGGAAACACCAACAGAACGATCAGATGCCAGTAAAACTTATTTAATAAAGCAGCGACACAGTTCACTTAACCAACAGCAAGTGATAACGTTGACTCGTTAACGCTGAACTCTCTTGCCGCTGCTCTATTTCCGTGTTCAACTGCGTAACCGATCGCCTCAAGTTTGATCGCTGCGCTGTCAGCATGTCTCGAGCGAGGAGCCATTTTGGGATCGAAATATTCCCGTAATGAACATACACAAGGCGCATCGGATTTTAAGGCACTGTGAGCTTTGAAGAAAATGGAAGGCTTTTAGGGGCGCCTTTTAGTGCGGAAAATACGGTATTAGAAAAACACATTTGAATTATGCGCAGTCGATGTGAATTTTCAAACGAGGAAATTCAAAGGACTTTTTTTTTTCCAGCAGACTGTAATGACCAAGCTGCTGCAATAATCACAGATAACAAAACGGAGGCTCACAAAGTGAAGAGCCATCAAATCCGAGTGTGCGAGCGAGCATATCGGCGGCCTCTATCTTTCTTTCGTGACCTTGTCTCGCTACCGTGTAGCTGTCGTTGGCTTGACACCAGCACGCCAGTGCAACAATGCTCTCTTGTGTTCTTCATTTTCCCAGCATCCCTATCAACCCCCCTAACCCCCCCCCCCCCCCCCCAGTGCCATCTGCTTGGGTTGAAAGGGTTTTAATTTGTGATCCAATCGCTTCTCTTTGGCTCGTAATGTGGCCGCATTCTGCAGTCATAAAGAGAAAGTGTGTGGGGTTGGGGGCGGGGGGGGGGGGCGTCTGGATGGTGTTAAATGTTACCTGTCTCCCACTATGCCAGCAGATAGCCCCTCGCCTCTCGCATAAGTCAGCCGTCGTCGTTGTCATCCGCTGCCGTGGCAGAGGCTGATAACGAGGCATTGATGACGGACATTAGCGTTGAGTCACATGACTTGACTCCAGTCAAACTGATGTCACAGTGTTTCAGACTTGTTTGGCTGAAACTTATGAAAGACTTGACTTGGACTCAGTACTCATGAGAGTGCAGTTGACCTGGACTTGAGCGACATGATTTTACAATACTGCCTGATTAAAAATTTTGTTTCGCATGTGAAACAGCACAATTGTCTCACTGGGAAGAGATTGCACAGAAAACTGCGATGTCATTCAAAGTGGAGGTCATGCCACTTCTCATTGTAAGTTGCACTCCTTTGTTTACGCAATTTCTTTTCTGCCATGCTTCAATGTTGAGCCACTGAAACTTTTCAGTTTTATTTGCACAATTGACGCAAATCCAGCCTGGCACACAGCATAAATCTGTACGGAGATGTTGACGTGTTGCTACTCTCACAGGGTGAAGGAAAGCGTATTTCAAAATTGGCTGTTTGCGCTGTTGTGGGCGTGAACACAGACTCATTTGCAGCCAATCAAAGCGGCTCCTCTTGTTCCCTTTAAATGTGGCGCACTCACATCTCGCCGGGGACACATCTCTCAGCGGAAAAGGAAGCAGTGATCCGTGCGTGACCGGGGCATTTTTCTTGCTCTTAGCTGGTTTGGCAACAGACAATGTAAGCGGGTACCATGAATAAATCCAGAATGACCCGGTGATAACCACTGACGACTTTAATGTGCCCGCAGGGCTCAGGAATTGATTTCCACAATGATTCAAGGGGCGTTCGATGCCCGCTGTTGTCATTTTTATGGATGAAACGCATCTGCCATCCATGCACATATCCGTGGAGCTCGGAATCTGATTGCCTGCGCGCCGAGATCATCTCCTGTAAAATCTCAGGCTACCTGCGGCAATATTTAGATGTGGATCAAGCAGGCGTATCCTTTAGGCCGACTTTCTGCCAGCAAATTGATATCCCGCCAGCCGTATCTTCAAGACCTCACCCTCGAAAAGATGGAATGCCCAGCGTGGAGCAAAGCGGTCGGCCAAAACTGGCAAACAAGCGCTATCTACCAAAATAGAGCTCTTTCGTCTGCTGTCATGTGACTACATGACTCCATTTGATTGGTGAAACGTGGTCGGATGTCGCCAGTGGTTATTTAGGATTGGTGCAAAAGAGTCTTGTGGAAGAAATCTCACTGACCCACCCCCCCAAAAAAAAGATTTGTACGTGCCACATCATCTTGGGAGTTGATAGAAACTTGAAGGTTAAGACTTGAGACTTATTTATGACTTGTTACCTCCTCAAATGTTTAGCAGCCCGACATGCCAACACACCGTCGGCAAGGTCGGACTCAGGAGGCCCAGGGAAGCGCGTCAACTCGCGCATCAATCATCCCCCCCCCCGTGATTGGATCGTGTGAAATTAACATGTTGGGTTGATTTAGCAGGCGGAGCGGGGTTGCACTCCAGTCACCTCAGCTTTGTACGCTGCCATTCAAGCTGACGTGTGTGCAAAATTTGAATGATTTTGTTTGTTGGCCACTCGTGAGGGGGAGTGGAGTCGCTCCAGTTGGAGGACCTCAAACACACATGAAAATTTGGATCCCGTGTGTCACTTGTATGAGATGGCATTGGCAAAAAGAATAAAAATTACTTAGAGCTGCTTCCAATTGTTGCTCATTCGGTGTCCATCAAAAATTCCCCCATAAACTTCAACTTGTTCAGAATTCAGCAGCCCGGATCATCACGAGAACCCCCTCCTTCCATCATATCACCCCCATCCTCCGACAGCTCCACTGGCTTCCTGTCAAACTTAGAATCAACTTCAAATTACTTCTCTATACATTCAAAGCCATCCATAACCTTGCGCCCCCCCTATCTGTCAGATCTTCTTCAAATCTCCATTCCCTCTCGCTCACTCAGGTCCTCATCCTCCCTCCACCTTTTTCTACCCTCTGCCCGTCTCAGTACAATGGGGTGCAGAGTCTTCAGTCGCTCTGCCCCCAAACTCTGGAACTCACTTCCTCCCAACATTCGTAATATTGACTCTCTTTCCATATTCAAAACCCAGCTCAAAACCCACCTATTCAGACTTGCCTACCCGCCTTAAATCTTTCTTTCTTTGTCTATTATTTTATCTGTGTTTTACTATTGCTCTTGGTTGTACAGTGTCCTTGAGTGTTATGAAAGGCGCTTGCAAATGTGATGTATTATTATTATTATTATTCATTGGAACGTATTTCTTCTCACTTTACAGTGTGGGGGACATTACATGTTTGGGAGCGATAAAATATATAAATGGATGAGTTTTTCGGGTTTGTTGAGGTCCCTGAAAAGGCAATTCTGCATGTCTTTCATGCTCAAATAAGTAACCCATGGGGGCCCAACATTTTTTTGACCAAAGCCAACCAACCTTCCGGAATCGACCGTTACTGCACGTATACACACATACACACACACACACACACACTCTGAAGTGCGTGCAGCCCCTTGCTTTCCACTCACCAGATGGCAGTGTACCGCTTCTCATGTTTCACTCATCTTTGTTTGGAGGCACGGCACACTGATAGCAGCACCCCCTCCCTCTCCCACCCCCCACCCCAATACGAGACCTTATCCATTTGAATGGGTCGCAAACATATCATCGGCGTCGCGCTTTCCTGTGCTGTCATTGTGTGCCGAGCTATATTATTGTTTGTCTTTTTTTTTGTGATGCTCATTTTAGAGGGGGGGGGGGGCGGTCCTGGGGGGGCAGGACGAATATACCGGAAAGCCCGAGTAAAAAGCTGCGGGGGGGGGGGGGGATGCTGTTGTAAAGGAGGAAAACAAACGATTCCTTGAGAAAGAGGCTAATCCCTTTTAAAGCGTGAATGGAAATTACAAGTCCATTGAGTCTTTTTATTTTCCCTCTGATGCGCTGACGGTGAAATGTAAGGAGAGAAAGTGACGGGGTGGAAGGGAAGAGTCTCCCGGGAAAAAATGGAATACTTCGAGACAGGTTAGCATTAAAAATGAGGTTTGAGGACATGGTCAGGCTTAATGTTAAGTGAGGGTTAATGTTTTATCGTAGGGGTTTGAAGCCTTGAGTTTTCAAATTGGTGTTTGGGCAAGGATTTCTATTTTGAGTTTCAAGCCAGGGTTCGGGTTTCCAATTAGGTCCCGAAGCCTGAGTTAAATTCTAAAAATTAGGGTGAGAAGCCAAGATTAGAGCTTCAGCGCAGCATACAAACTAGGGTTAGGCTTTAAGGCCAAAGTTACTTTTTTTTTTTTTTTTAATCAACATGCCTTACAAGGGTCGCGGACGTGCTCGAGTCTAACCCAGCTGTCTTCGGACAGTAGGTGGGGGACACCCTGAACCGGTTGCCAGCCAATCGCAGAGCACACAGAGACAATCAACCATTCCAGCTCACACTCACACCTAGGGACATTTTTGAGTGTTCCATCAGCCTGCCGTGCATGTTTTTGGAATGTGGGAGAAAATCGGAGTACCCGGAGAAAAGCCACGCAGGCACGGGGAGAACCTGCAAACGCCACACAGGAAGGTCGCAGCTGGAATTGAACCCTTCACTTCTGCACTGTGAGGCCAACGTGCTAACCACTGGCCCACCGTGCCGCCCTTAGTTAACATAATGTCCTTAAATTATTGAACTATTTGTAAATAATAAAATTTTTAAAAAAAGTAAAAAGATAAAAAATGACAGTCTATAATTACAATTTAATTCTAAAAACAACAGTCTAAACCTTAAGTAAGACAGAATTATTTTATCATTTATTTTTGTAATGTTTTTTTTTTCTCATACTGATCTACTAATGATGTGGCAGGACTGTCATTTTAAAAGTCAAATACTGTCGAACCCCTCAAAGTTTGACCAGCTCTGCCTCAAATGAATCCACTCAAATAGCCACAAGAATCTTGCCAATGGCTTCGCACTTTGACTCCTTTGAAGAAAAAAACAAGCGAGAGGCTGCGTGAGATAGTGGCAGTGAAACTGCTGTCACGCGTGCACACACACTAAGTCTGCACGTCTTATTGTAAGATGAGCTGATCATGTCGTCTTTATGTGGTTTTATTTCCTTTGGGCTCTTCCTCATTCTCCACATGGCTCTTTTGTCAGCCTCGTCAAAAACACACACATACACACACACATTCGCGTTATTTTCTGCTCATATCCACTCACATTCACACACAGTCGGGGGCTCCAGGCTGCATCGATAAACCATTAAAAAGAAAAGCTGGACCGCCTCGGAGGGTCCCGATGTGTGCAAAAGGCCAGAAAGCACAAAGAGGCGCATTCACCTTTTGTTGTTTATTTTGCTGAGCCTGCGGGGGGCGCCATCTGCAGTTTCTGAACGTCAATCACACGGGAAGTCACGTTCCTCTGGCAGTCATCCTTAAGTGATGCTAATTTTCCATGCGTGCTAATTTTGCCTCGAGCTAAGAATATCCTTATTATAATTCACTAGTTCGAATTACGAACTGCAGATCCAAAAAAGGGTAGCATAGTGTAATTTTTATTTGTTACATTGCAATAACTTATTTTTAAAGGCACAGATCTCGCGCCCTCTTAAATCAATTCAGTTGCTGAAGGTTTGCGGGTTTCCTCGGTTTTACGGCCTTTTCTGACTGCACTTAGCAACGCGCAGCTCACCATGGACAAGCCCGTTCTATGTGAGATGAAGGCTCAAGGAGGGAATCACGTCACTCGCGTCACGCTGCATGGCGCGAGAATGGCGTGCACTTTCGAGAGCTGTATTGCGGCGACATCACCTGGCGCGTCCAATACAACAGTTGCTGGCGGAGTGACTTCAGAGCGCTCGCAGCAATCGACCAATCGGCGGAAGAAGCCTCCCTCTTGCTTCTAAAACAACAAAATAAAAAAGGAATTTGCATTTCATTCATTTTAAATTACATTGGTCAACAGCACATTCTAATCAGAGATAGCTTTTCATGTCCATGAATATATTTTTGACACAGATTAAGAAAAAAAAAAAAACCTCTTCATTTGTGTTTTTCACGCATGCACAATACGTATTTTACCCTCCGTGGTAAATTATAGCTATGATGTTGAAGAAAAAAAAAAATTGCACCTTTTGCTGAACCTAATCCTTAATTCATAACTGCATAAATATAACCTTATTATTATTAGTAGTAGTAATAGTCGTCGTAGTAGTAGTCATAGTATGAAAACGAGGGCAGATTCCGAAACAGCATAAACAATTCACCCAGAAAAGTTTACTTGCATCGCTGATTAAAAAAAAAAAAAGAAGTAAGAACTGGTTAACAAGTGTAATCTTTACATATAAAAAAAAGTTGTATGCCATATATAGAATATAAAATATACTAGATTAATTGTTCATCCTCATCATATCCTGAACTCTTCCCAAAGTGTTTCTGCGGCCTTTTTTTCCCTCTCTTTTGCTTCCGTAATCACGCAAAAATACAACACTGGCAAAGTGTTGCCAACCCACATAATGTGTGCGCATTACTCTCATCAGCTCAACTCTGCAGCATGTGAATGCAGATTCCCCCCAGCCCTGGCAAACTGCTGCCAACTGCCTTAATTGAAATATGATGGTATCGACTGGCGGGGGTCAATAGCTGGATTACTGCACCTCATGTAAAACCAAACGACTTTGCAAAGCAATAAAGGCACAAAGTCGTTTACGTTTATACTCGGCCGTACTTTTCTGAGAAAGCTTGCAAAAGCGATAAAGCAAACGGGAGCTTGCCAACTTTACAGCAGCCGTATAAACAATTTTAAAAAAATAAAGCACGTTGCTCCCGCCCACCCGAGTCGTCACGTCTAAGACGCGCGTGTGGTCATGTGTCGTTTTAAGGCTGGTCTGATGACATCATAAACATCAACACGTGTGGCACATGCAACCAAGGCAGAAGTCATTCAATCGTGGTGAGGATCTGGATAAATGTGGAGCTCTCATCATCGGAGACGGACTAATGCAAAGATGAAATTCTGCTCGTACACAACAGCCAAATCATAGAATTGATTGAGTTGCATTCACCGCCGGACATCCGCTTAGCTTTGGAATCTGTGTCGTGCTTTCGTGTAACACACAACATAAACGTGCAACTACAAACAAATAAAAGCTGACTTTTCCTTCATGCGTGCCGTATCAGAAAAGTTCCAGGCGTGCTATTATTCAATTTGGGGCCAAACAATCGATCCACAAAGGAATTCCGGAGCCATTTGCTTTGTTCAGTGTGCGAGAAGAGGTGAGAATTCTTAGTCTGACTCTCCTTGTATGTTGTTGTTTTTTTTTTTTTAACAGCGTGAAGTGCTACTCAACAACACAGGAGGTGAGAGACAAGACTGGCGCGAGACGTCGGCCAGGCGGCAACCGTTTCCTCGCCGCACCTCCCGACCAAATGGGAATTATCGGAGCCATCGCATTCCATTTTACTTCACTTTAAGCCGCTCTCCTGCCTGCTACTTGGCAGACATGCAAATGATCCTGTCAATATCCTGCTGCCCCCCCCCCCCCAACGCACCCCCCCCCACCACCACCACTTCACGGCTCCCAGCCAAGCCCTGCAAATAAGTCGTGCCTATTCGTCGGAATGGGCGGATGGCGGGTGGGCTCGACCTCGGCTGGCTGTCACAGTCCATTCTGCTTCTCCTCAGTCATGTTGGAAAGAGAAGTGAGCGAAAAGAGGGCAGGAGAAAATTGGTGTTTGGCCGTGTAAATCCGCTGATAATGACAAGCGCCTTGGCACCGCTTACAGGAAGACATGATGCCGCATCCACAGCATATTTACATGATTTAAGAAGGAAAATGCTCAGGGTTGTAATCAATGTCGCTGTCAGGAAGCTATAATCGCAATGTCTCGTCGCTGTCTTACGAAAAACACTGACGGCCATTCATTCATCTTCCGAACCGCTTGATCCTCACTAGGGTCGCGGGGGGTGCTGGAGCCTATCCCAGCCGTCTCCGGGCAGTAGGCGGGGGACACCCTGAATCAGTTGCCAGCCAATCGCAGGGCACACAGAGACGAACAACCATCCACGCCCACACTCACACCTAGGGACAATTTAGAGCGTCCAATCAGCCTGACATGCATGTTTTTGTAGTGTGGGAGGAAACCGGAGCACCCGGAGAAAACCCACGCAGGCCCGGGGAGAACATACAAACTCCACACAGGGAGGCCGGAGCTGGAATCGAACCCGGTATCTCTGCACTGTGAAGCCGACGTGCTAACCACTGGACTACCGGGCCGCCCCTGACGGCCATTTTTGTCATTTAAAAAAAAAAAAAAAACATTAATGGGGTGTCCACGTTTTGAATGTTTGAACTAATGTAGACACATTTTTATAAATGACAAAAATGGACATATGTGTTTTTCACAGGAGAGCGATGATATATTAACAATCATGAGTACATCAAAGTAAATAAAAAAGAAATAATAGTACCACTAAACTACACAACAACATTGAATACATTACAAAAAAATCATTGAAAACATTGAATATAAAGCAAAATAAACACAGAAAACACAAATAGAATTATAAAAGAAATACAATTCATAACATTACATAAAACTAAAAAGAATGAATTCTAATCACGTTAAAATGTATACAAATTTTCAAAAATGATCCAAAACATGATTCATTAGCGCCAAACTAAAACAAAATTCAATTAATGTAATTGATTAATATACATTGTAATTGCAAAAACAGATGACTTTAAATCGCTAACCTAAAATAATACAAACAGAATCGTTTGAATCACGCAAATGAATATCCATCCATCCATCCATTTTCCGAACCGCTTGATCCTCACTAGGGTCACGGGGGGTGCTGGAGCCTATCCCAGCCGTCTTCGGGCAGTAGGCGGGGGACACCCTGAATCAGTTGCCAGCCAATCGCAGGGCACAAAGAGACGAACAACCATCCACGCCCACACTCACACCTAGGGACAATTTAGAGCGTCCAATCAGCCTGCCATGCATGTTTTTGGAATGTGGGAGGAAACCGGAGCACCCGGAGAAAACCCACGCAGGCCCGGGGAGAACACGCAAACTCCACACAGGGAGGCCGGAGCTGGAATCGAACCCGGTACCTCTGCACTGTGAAGCCGACGTGCTAACCACTGGACTACCGGGCCGCCCGCAAATGAATACATTAAGCAAATAAAATGAGATGGAATGAACCAAAATAAAATAATTAACATAATGCATTCAAACCATTAAAAATGATCGGACTAGAAATGTATCCAGTAAATGAAATAAAATACACACATTTATATGAAAATAAGAAAATAAGAAATAAATATGAAAAATAAGAAAAAATATCTTTGCACACACAATTACATGAAAATAAGAAATAAATATGAAAAAATAAATAAAAAATATTGTTGCAAAAAGCAAAAGACATGATGAGCATGAACATTTTTGCAATAGCATTTTCAGTGTGCATGCTGCTCCACTTGTTTTCAAAGTATATTTGTTGAGGAATTTTTCGACAACTTGAGTATTCAATATGAATATCATCAGCGGCTGTCTTCAACTTTTGTCTTTTTGCAATTTATATATTTATTTTGGGGGTTTCGCTTAAGGATGCAGAACGCATTCATGCTTGTTGAGCTCCGGCGTGTGTGACGAGCCCGCTTGCTAAATTATTCCTCGGGATTTTTCAAAAGCGATCCGACTCCGCTGGTTGACTTTTTCACATCGCCTTGTCAGAAGCGGTTTTGGCTGTCATGCTGGGCCGCTCACGCTTTTTAACAAGACGTTTTAACACATTCCTACTCTATTTTTATTTTATTAATTTTTTTCAGCACCATTCCTCCGATGCTGGGCCTTAGCATGCAAACATTCCTCTTTGTTTTTCTATTCAAGGGAACAGGGGCGGGGGTTCTTCTTTCAACAAATTATTCAGAAACTTGGTAGAAATTGGTAAAACCAAATGTAAAGTGAGAAGAACTTTCTGGCGGGAAAAAAAAAAATCCACATTTGCTGCACGCAGCCCAAAACGCCTTGTGTAAGAAGATGAACTGTGGTCTGGACAAAGGCATCCATCAAATTTGAGACAAGAGCAGCAGTTTGCTAATGAATGATGAGCCAAAATATGCTGCTTCCGGCAAAGCGTGTCTTTCGTTTGTGCAGTGTACAGAAAAATCCGAAGAATATCAAAGAAGATTTCAATGTGGAACCCAGAATCAGAAATCTTGTTTTCATGATCCGGGGGGTTGCTTTGCTACACCCAGCACAGGATGTCATGAAAACTCCCAAATGGCCGGGCCATTCCAAGCCACAATAGCTGCAAATCAGAAGTAAAATGTGCTTCCCAGTGTCAGCAATTTTGATCTCAGTTCGGGTCAAATGTAAGTTCTCAGACAGACGAATGGACTCTTTGGGGTATGACAGCATGCTAACTTCCGGTCGCTAGGCTAACACAAAGCAATAACAATGACAGCATCAAACTCTTCAAATTAGAGTCGCTGTCTGCTGGACTGACTTCACGTTACCATAAGTGACATATTACCTTCGTGATTGCTCCAGATATCTGTGTCCGCAAAGCAATCAAAGCATCAAGATCTAATTTGATGAGCCCTTCCCAGTTTTACCACGCACGCAGGTAAGTAGACTTTTTCAGATGCTCAACTCACATTTGTTTATTGAGCACAAAATGAACTGCAACTTTAACTAAGAAAGAGTGAATAAAATAGAATGTGGTTAGGGTCCATTACTCTCAACACGCTACAAAACGTACAAGGCGCAATGAAATCTGACTCTCAAGGCAAAATGTGTCGTCTCGTGAAAGGAGATTAAAAAAAATGCAGGTGGGCCAAAATATGCCCCCAGGCCATTTTTTATCCTGCGGTCAGTGAATGTGTGGAGGGTAAGATAAAATTACAAGACTATCAAGGCATTCTAGAACAAAATATGCTACCACATTCCATAAAAAGAAGTAAGAAAAACAAGCTGGGGTGTGCAAAACGTACAACCTATAACGTGGGCATCGTCTTCAAAGACAAAGCAGGCAATGAGTGATGTTTTCACTGGACAGAAAACAAAAATCAGTTTTATTATCTCGAAGGCTTGAGCATAAACTGCGTGTAAAAACGTGTCACAAATGAAGTAGAGCGTTTCACGACCAATTGGCAGCCAATAGACGGAATAATAAGTGAAAGTGCTTAAAAAGAAACTAATCGATTGCTCGCCCCCAAATGAGTTGTTTAAATCAACGTGAAATATCAAAGTACTTTTGAGCATTGAAATATAAAGTTGCTTGAAATCAAAATGACACATTAAAGCTCTGTGGACCATGTAAATAAAATGGAGTGGATTAAGTGTTTTGCCTACATGTCTTTTTTTCTCCCTTATTTATTTTTTTTTTTTTCCAACGTCCAGCATGGAGTTGAACTTGGCCGGTGTACCTGACAGAGGGTGAAAAGCTTGCCAGGACATTGAAGTCAGTGTGAGCTAAATATAAACAATGGCCCAGAATGACGTGAGTTGGGAAGGTGAAGCTGGCGCACGCCGAGGTCACGCCACGGCTGGCCTCCGCGCACAAGGCGGCCGGCCTAATGAAAAGGAGGAACGCTGGCGTGTCGGCCGGAGCCAAGTTGGAGGCGCTGAGCGCTTTTGTTTGGTGCCAGTTAAACTTGCAAATATAAATGATAAAAACTTGGGGAAGGGACAGGTGTGGAAAAATTCAGGGTCCGAAGCCCAAAATCTGCATTCGCTGTTCGTGCTCACTGAATTAATTCAAATTGGTTACTTATGGTATTTTTCACAGTACAACAAATAAAACCCCCAATTAGAATCAAAAACGGTAAAAGGAGTGGACTTTGTCTGCACCCTACGCTGTTTACAAAGCCTCATTCATTCACTTAACCTACGGAAAGGTTTTCCTTTTTAGTTTAAAATAACTTACTTCAACTTCCAGGATCTCTTGTCGTACCATCTCCAGTGGTAGAATCCAGGGTGTTTTTCTCTCTTTGGTCCATTAAATCCATCTGTATTGAGTCTTAGCAGGTAGCTAACGCCTCATCTGCCATTCGACTCTCAAGTGGCCGAACGCCCTTTGTGTGCTGCTGTAAAGTAACAAAGACAAGTCAGAGCAAGATTGTGAAGAACCCTTGCCAAGTATCATCAAGGAAATCAGCCGTTTTTAGTTTAAAAGGGCAAATTTCCATGCTGTTCTTCAAAGATGGACTTCACCGCAAGATTTTGTTTGATTACGACCACATTGGAACCCGCTTCCCCTATCATGAAATGATGGGAACCACGTCTAGTGCGCATCAGCGGATTTTGACATTTGTGACATGTGTCGCCACAATAAAATTGCTCCCTGACATGCATTTTTGTGTATCGGCATGACCTGTTGAAGATTGCTGTTTAGATGGGCAATTTGCGGCCAGAAGAGAGATGGCGCGGGGAGGGAAGCTAATTTTCTTAACGTTTTGGCCCTTGCATGACGGCGACATGTTGCGAATAAAGACTTGAAACTGCAACAACAGAACTCGACAAAGTTGGCGCTTGTTCCGGTGTCTTTTCCCTATTTTGGAGAGAGAGCAGACAATGTGTGCATGGAGGAACACCCACACACAAACAAAAATAATGCACAAAGCGCATCTATAGAATAGTGCAGCCTTGCCCCTTGAGTTGCGTTTGTGTGTGGATAATGGAGCCGCTGAACACGGAACATGAAGGAGCGCCCGTGCCGTCATTTCACTGGCCGATAATGTGACATCACGCCGGACCGCAAACAAACACAGCGCGGCTGCGCACCTGACCTCAACCTCTCCGAGTGCAGACAGATAAAAGGATGTTGTTCTCAATGCTATCGTGTCCCCCCCGTCAGCATGAATAATGAAGGACGTGCACCTTGTTTATCTTTCAATTCAATATTTACTCCTTGTCAGACGCATTTGGGGGCTTTTCATCAGCGCCATTTTTTTTTTCTACCCTCCACGGCATTTGTCCTCATTGTTAATGTTTGATGAACGCCGCAATAAAGTGCAGCGTCGCCTCTACCTGCGCCCCACTTGTGTTTTTATTGTTTCTCTCTCTGTGGACCGACGCCAGCGTTCCGCTAAACCCCCCAGCCAACACCCCGGCTTCCTCTCGTGAGACCCCACCCCGCCTTTCCCCTTTATTTCCCATCACTTCCTTTTGTTACCCTCAAGGTAAATTCGGGATGAATTGAATTAGGCAAGGAAAAGTAGGTCATCACTCCATTGTGTTGCTCGAGTCAAGGTTAAATCTGACGATGGTGAATTCCCAGCAGTCGGGCTGTGTTTTTTTTTCAGGGGGGGGGGGGGGGGTTTCTCTTCCCAAAACTAGATTCAAGCAAAGTTAAAGCTTTCAAAGTCGGGTGTCGAGACAGGTTTGGGGCTTCAGGACGGGGTTGTGGCATTGTTTCATTAGATGTTTTCAAGCCCTATAATTGGCTTGAAACCAACGCCCCCCCCCCCCAAAAAAAAAAAAAAAAACAGCATGCGACTGACTGCTGCCAATTCTCCAGTGTCAGATTGAACTTTTTTTCCAATGCCCTTGGAGAGTGCGGGCCTTTTTCCCGACTTTCCCGCACACTTTAAAGGGCTGCCCTCTCTCAACTCTCAAACAAAAACAACAACAACAACAAAACATCTTGTCTGCTTTACATCATTCCTCGAGCATGCTGATCAAAACTCCGGACATTCCCATGACCATTAATTTAGTTGTTGCGCGAGTGTTGCAACACTACAAAAGCGCATACTACAAAAAGTTGATTGTTTACTTTTTTTTTACCTTGAGGCTGTACAACGTCCGATGGCCACCATCTAATTACTGACTTTGATTATTTCCAATTTGTGTTTTTTTTTTAGTGAGCACCGACCAACAGCCGGGTGTTTTGGTGGGGAGGGGGCAATGCCATTGATTGTCTCACTTTCGAGTCTCTAATTGAGCCAAATGGGAACGGCGGCTGCCAGAGTTCACACTACTCCAGTGTTTACACGCTCGCCCGCCAGAGACTCATTCGGACCAAACTCATGCGGACACACACACGCATACATATATGTATCTATATATGTACACACACCCATCTTCTAATGAAGGCTGGACATTGGTGAGCACATTACAGATGGGCCCCGCAGATGCTACAGGGAATGAATGCTATTGTGTAATGACGCACATCAGAGCTGTTATTACGCGTGTGTGTGTGTGTGTATAGGTGTGTGTGTGTGTGTGTGTGTTGGGGAACCGTAATTGCCGACGTGTGCCGTCGGCGGGGCCCTCGTCATTAAAATTCACATGTGAACTCGCCTCCGGCAGCGTTGATAATTGTGGTCAAGCGGATCAGACATGAGGCGAAAGAAGGGGGTGGGGGGGGGGCATCCTCGGTCCGGTTGCTTGGTCTTAAAAGGCTCAAGCAGTAACGATGTCAAAGTGTTAATTACGGTGAAACACCGAAAGATGTTAAAAGAAGGTGATAAGGTCCGAAAGAAGAGAGAAGAAGTCAGTGAGGGACAAGTCAGGGTAAGGGATTGATGTTGGGCTTTGAATGCGGGAGTAGGGATTCAAAGATGGGGTAGCGTTTCAAGCCAAGGGAAGGCTTTCAATTTTAGCTCAGGGTTAGGGTTTCAAGTTCGGGTTTGAGGCCATCATTTGGGGTCTTTACCAAAGATTAGCATGGCAAGACAGTGTTCCTGTGTCAAAAGTAGGATTTGAAGACGGGATTAGTGTTTGAAGCAAGGATTAGCGTTTCAAACTGTGAGGTTCTGTCTGATTTTTGTTCCTCTTGCTAGTTTGTTTGTAAGCAGTTGCCGTCTGCATTCTGACTTCGCTCCAGTATTATTTTGCACAGTTCAGGTTTTGCTATTGCTTGAGCCTAGTGGCAAACCGCCAAGCCGCAGATGACATGACAAACGTCGGACTTGACCGGGAAAAATAAATAAACACATTTCCATGTCCCCTTTTCCATTTGTTACGAACAAAAGTCCTTTTCAATCGAAACCCCGACTACATCAGTGATATGTGGTTTGGTTATTTTATTTGACTTTTTTTCCAAAAAGTGGGACTATTTAAACTTAGACTATCATTTACTGTAACTGCACGCAATTGACCCCCCCCATCCACTCAAGAGGGCTTCGGACCGTATTGATTACGGCCCCGCATTAAACATTGAAGTCATCACAGCGCCTGGTTAAATGATTGTATAATGAATAATAGATGAGATTGAAAGGCCAGGAAGGGTAATAAATGGGTCTGGGTGATATTCATTTGTGGGGCCACGTTTGACTTTTTCAAAGTGCTCTCTGGTGTCATAAATCAGATGGGAGCCCGGTTTCAAAGTTTATGACGGACATCCGTGTCACAGAGTGCTCGGAAGCGGACGCGTTTGTCACACAGGTGGGTAGAACGCGGGTCGAGGATGGATTGGCTGACATCACAAAATGATCTCATTACAAAGTGCACTTCATTTTTCCCTTTCGTTCAACTCATGCATTATAATTGTGCAAGTAAATATGTCATCCATCATATTTCTTTGACTGTATTTGAGTGTACAGCGAACCTCCACATAGTTGTATTTTTTTTCCCTGAGAAAATTGACCGTGGTCATTCGGCGAACCTCACTTGTTGAATTTTTTTGGTTTTCTAATCCAGTGCTGGAAAAAGCCACACAAAGGCATCAAAGCCAAAAGAAAAAAAGGCAAGTAGGAAATGTATGAATTATCGAAATGATACGTGTCAAGTGAGAAATTTTGTAAAAGCCATGTGGGGGACAAATATAATCTGCATTAAAAAATAAAAATGAAAAAAAAAGGATGGCCAGTAGTGCAACCTGGAATTCAACTTCCATTTATGTGTGTCAATCAGTAATTTGGGGACAAGATTTTGGGACTTGGTCTTTGGTTTTTAAAAAGTGTTTAGTAACAGCAACATTCAAATTCTTTATTGCCAAAAACAATGACCTCAGTTGTGTTTTGGTTTGGTCAAAGAACCTGTTGTCAATTTTGATTGAAACAGTGGCTCAACACTTTGAATTTAAAGACATGTTGGGCTTTGCGAGGAGACTTTCAAGACAGGCTCGTGGGTCCAAACAGGAGTTTGGGTTTCAAAGTCAAATTCTGGGCCAGGATTAGATTCCATTATTTCGGTTCGGGTTTATTAATTCTTTCAGGTCAGAGAGGTGGGCAGATTTAATGGATAAAAAAAAACAAAACAAAGAAAGCACAAAAGAAACAAAAAGTGACTCAATAAAAGAAGAAGAGTTGGAAGAAGACTTTGAAAATCGGCCATTTGTCAGCCGTCAATTGTCTCCCGCTCTCGCTCTCATTTAGCCAGATGATTGCCTCCCACGGCCCCGGGGAGCCATCGCGAGCACACTCTATTACTTCCTGCAGCACTTTACTCTCCCGCCAATATCAAACGCTCAATAACAACAGGACGGAGCGGCGTGTAAACTCCTCAAGTCTATTAGCTCGACGCCGATTCATCCTAACAGTCGGCGTCGATACCAGGGAACCCCAGAGGAACATTATCCATATTGAAACAACTCAGGAGGCTCGTGCCAGGCTGCTGCATCGGAGGCGGTGTAATGAAAAATGTCGGCGGCACATAAAAGGCGAGCTAATAAAGACGGAGAAGTAACGAGCAAACAAACTTTGGGGCGGGGGGGGGGGGGGGGGTGAAAGGACCACACGGGAGGTGATGGCGCAGTGTGCGGTGCCCAAAAGTAGAGTTTCAAGACAGGAGTTGGGGTTTCAAAGGCAATTTTGAAACAAGGGTTTGGTGATTCAAAGTAAATTTTGGGTTTTGGGTTTTGGATTTTGAATTTCATACCATGGATAGTTTTTCATGCGTCAGGTTTTCAAAACAGGATTACAGGTTCAAAAGTATCAGCAATTAATGAGTCAGTCTTTGGGTTTCAAATCAGACCTTCAAGCTCCCTAGAAATTAAGATAAGGTTCCAAACAAGGGCATGTGTTTGAAAGTAGGGTGTCAAGACAGAGTTGGGCTTTGAAAGTTGTGTTTCAAGACAAGAGTTAGCTTTCAAATTGGTTTTCATGCCCGCATTCTGGTTTGGATTTGAAGACAGATGAACTATTTTAAACACGACCTCCAAGACTGGTCGGAGTTTGAAACACGGCTTGGTGCTTCAAATGTTCAAGCCGGGGGTCAAACACAACGCAGGTAGTCGAAATATTCCCACTCAAGTGGTTGCACTTTCGTCTCTTTGGTTTCCTCGACAGGAGGTGCAGAGTTGAGCGAGTTGCAGGCTACGGCGCGTTGGTGGCGGTGATGATTCTGGTGCGCAGCCTCTCAAAGCCGCCCCGACGTCCTGTTGCCTTGAGAGCCGCAACTCGCCGCCATACATTATTAACGGTTCGCATTCGGCGGCTTGTCTCGACATCACCCGAGAAGAGAAAAGGCCGCGCGCTGTAAACACAAGAAGGGAAAAGAAAAAGCCTCTGAGCCTGTCGCTTTTCTTATCGCCGCCTGTCAACGCCGGCAGCCGCGGGGTACTTTGTGGATGCCCTCAAGTAGTAGATAGCAGGTGGAGGTGGTACCTGGGGCCGGGGGGGGCAGGAGGACAGGAGGACCGCGGTGGCTGTCTCCCGCGCTAAAACGCAGGAGAGGGACCACAACAAAGGTAGAAGAGCGCCTGACAGACAGAACGACAAATAGCGAGCCGACCGCCCCCCAAAGCATTCAAGTGCATTGAAGGAGAAAGAAAGAAGAAGAAAGATGAGCTCGGGTGTCTTTATAATTCATGTCAAGAAAAGGAATGATGCAGCCGCAGGATGAGCGCTTACCTTTCTTGGGCAACAAAGACGGAAAGAGCTTGAAGTCTTTGTCTGCTGTTTCATGCGGGATAGTTGGAAGGTTTCAAGTATTTCCGAGCAATTGCGTGTGATATGTGTTCAGCGAGGGTTATGGTTGTACGGGAGAATTTTGTTCACAACAGTCGGGGTTTGAGAGTTAGGGTTTCAAACGACGCTTCGGATGTCCGAGTCGGATTTTATATTATGGCTGGAGTTTCAAATTCGAGTTCAGAGCTAGAGGCGCGGTTTGAAGGAGACCAACAAGTCGGGTTTAGGGTTTCAAAGAAGGATATGGAGACAGGGTTAGAGTTTCAAAACCAGGGTTATGATTTTGAAGTCGCTATCAAGGAAGCATTAAAGTTCTGATTTCAAGTTGCATGGCTCCAAACTGAGGTTTTGGTTTCAATGGAGGCTTTCGGGACGTGTTTGGGGTTTCAAACAAGGCTTTCAAAGACAGGGTTAAGGTTGAAAGTAGTGCCTCAAGGGGTAGGGTTTTAAAGTAGGGTTTCAAGTGAATGTTAGCATTTACAACATTATTTTGAAATATTTAAGATTTAAAAGTTTGATACAGGGTTGGGTTTTAAACAAGCTATTCAAGACACGGTTAAGGTCTCAGCTCAGGGGTATGGTTTCAAAATAGGGTTCCCAAAAAAGGGTAAAGTTTGAAGTCAGATTTTCAAGAGTACCATTTCAAATAGGGTTATGTTTTAAAATGAGATTTCAAGACAGGCTCAGGATTTTAAACGTGAGTTACTGTTTCAAGCCAGGGTTGTGTTCTCAAACAAGGGTTATGATTTCAGGTCGGGGTCCAAAAAAACTCAGAGGCACCACCTAAAACCAGGGTTGAACAAACCCGTTTTTTAATTTTTTATTTCTCAACCTCCGTGAGGGCCTCGTCCAAAAGCGAGGATTCACTGTTGTATGGAATAATCTGACAAATGACTACAAATCTGGCCAAAGTCCAAATGAGACAATAACCTTGAACCCACACGTTCGCGAAAAAAATGCGACTAATCAAGTCAAGTCAAGGCGACTTGTTTTAAAAAAGAAAAAAAAAGGAGCCTCAGGAGAAAAGTCCAGTCAAGGTCACCCGCCCGCTCTCCATTTGTACAAAGCTAAGACATTTGAATTGCATCACAGGCGACCAATCAGGCCGCAAATCGCCATTGCGCGACGGGTCCACAACGATTCCCCAAGTATGCCAGCGATCAGCGAGCAACCTTGAGGAAATGTCAGCTGAACGTGGGGTGTATTTAACGGCCGGCCGGCGGCGGTATGCGAAGTGCCCAATCGAGTGCGGATCAGTGCTGGGGGGGGGGGGGGGTGCAACCGGGAGCTGGCGCGCGTCTTTGTCAAAGTCACTGCTCACCTCCTGCACCGCCTTCTGCCCTTTTTAACACGATTGAGCTCTGAAGCGAGCTGAATGACTGCCAGACGGGAAGACGCCGGCCGAATAACGAGGAGGTCTACGGTTGATGAGATGCATTCGCAACAGAGCACACCTCTGCTCAGGGAAAATCAGTGGCGACTTTAATTTGTCAGGGTGGCTGAGAATTCCTGGCATCAAATCCAAAATGACGGAGGAACGAAAATGGTCCGAAAATTACTCCTTGTTGCTTTTCAGAAGTGGGTCCTTAAGATTTTAATGCGGGTCGAATTTCATGTTGCACCGTGAAAATTGCTTCAAAAAATGGGGGTGTTTTTAAATAAATGGCCAAAACAAATCTAAAATGGCTGCTTCATATGTAGACATGACAAACAATCCTTATGTTGCTAATTGAAACTGGCTTTGGGGGCTGAATTTTTTCATGAATTTTAGTGCAAAGTTTGGACCAAAATCACTTAAATGGCCACTTTGAATTTCAATTTATTTTGAGGCTTTTTGAGAATTTTTTTTTTGTGGGCCTATGATCGATGGTTCAGGTTGCTTCGGGAAACTCGTTTCAGGACCGGAATTTTCCGTCAAATTATATGGTGATACATTTATGATAGACAAGCAGGTGAAATGTTATGTTGCAAAGTTAACAGACTTCAAGATTGTGATGTTCTAAAGACATTTTATGAATTAAATGAAATGGTGATAATTTCCCTAAATTGGCTTCTCGAAAACAAACTGGTGACATCTTTTCATAATTTTGTGTGGGTCTATTCATGACAGCCATGCCTTCCAAATTTCATGTTGCAAAGTAAAAACTGACACTGGGGACTGAGTTGTCCAATAAAAAGGTCGAAAGGGACCTCAAATGTTTGCTCCATATCAAAATAGCAAACTCCACGTGTCTTTTCAGGGATGGCTTCTTGAGACTTTTTTGTGGGTCTGCTATGATAGTGATGCCTAGCAAATTTCGGCAAATGAAAATAGTGTCAAGGCTGTGTTTTGAAAAATGTCAGAGGGGATTTCTGTGAAATAGAATGACCAAAAATTACCATTACATGGCTACTTCGCATCAAAATGGAACACTTCCTGTGCTATATTTCCACCAAATTTGACATATAGTAGTTCAGTCAAACTTGCTTCACAGGCTGAATTTTCCCACCAAATCCCAGGGGGCACTACTGAACCAAATTTTGGGGTTGATGCCCATTACCGGAACAAGCTCACCAGAGTGCTCCAGGCCAAGAAATGATTTACGCTAAATCCATTCAAAGTTTGGTCACACAATTGCTTCTCTTGGTGTTTGTTCTTGCCGCATGATAAATTGAGCTAAAAGAATTGTCAGCCAGTGCTGCAAAGTCACCATTAGTACAAGTTTAAAAAAAAAGTGCTTGTTCCTCCTCTGAGGTCAGGAACACTGTGTGAGTCAAACGCATTAATTCAGACAAATGCCCTGTGGGATCCCAACACGGGCATTGTGTAGTTATTGTTGTCGACCGACACAACGTCCCTGTTCATCATCACAAGACTGGGAAAGTAGGACATGGAGTCATCCATTAAATAACATGAGCCAACACAGCAGTTTGCTATCAGAACTACAGTATGCCGCGTTTCATGGACAAAAAAAACGAAAAGGTTCACTCGTGACGTTTGGCAATGATGTATTGCTCGCAATTTTCTCTCCTGTCCTTTTCAACTTGGAGTTCCAAATGCCAACAATAAGTCATAAAATCTCCAACTGCAGCTTGAAAAATTCAGAATAAAGCTCCACGTTTGGTTTGGCTGGCAAAATGTCACGAGGGTAACGTACTACTTGTCACAGGACCACTCCCCTGCATGAGCTGGTGGGTTTTTGTTTTTCTCCCTCCTGCATCAATCGTCATATTTCCAACAAGCAGTTCACTTCAGTCCACTTTTGTAAGGGTATACTGTATCATGATGTGGCTTTTGGTTTTCGCACAGGGTGTATCGAGCCACCGCTTGAACCTTTGCTCTAAATCAGTCACTTAAAACTGTAGACTGCAAATTTCCCCAGTGTGGGACAAATAAAGGTTATCTTATCTTATCTTGTCTTAAAACTGAAATGGTGGAGTTCCTTTGTCTTTTCAAGCATGGCTTTTTATCGCTCTATTCATGAAAAAGGCACCTTCCAAATTTGAAAAAAAAAACGTGGGGTAAAAATGCTATGTGGGCTAATTTTTCAAAACAAGCTCTGCATTTTTGGAATTAATTGAAATGTCTGCTTCCAATTACAATGGCCAACTTCCTTTCACTTTTCTATTTGATTTTTTTTCTTTTAGACTTATTCCTGGGTGTATTTATTAAAGATCTGTCTACCAAGTATGCTGCCAAGTGAAATTAACTTTCCTAAAAACTGTTACAGAATTTTACGTTTGAAAAAAATAGCCAATTTGAACTTAAAATTGCCCACTTTAAACCCATATGACAGGTTCCTGAGACTTTTTTTGTGAGTCTATTTGGTATAAACTCATCAACCCAATTTCAACTTGCTATAAGTGCAACTGCATTAAAAAAAAAAAATCAGTGGGGAACCTTTTGAACAAAATTGGCAAAATGACCCAAATATGGCCGCTTCAAAATGGCAGACTTCCTGGCAGGCATTATTTCTTAAATGTTTTTTGTCGGACCACTTAAGGTGCACACATCAGTTTCATGACGGGTGCAATGAGACACGACATTCTCATACAGTTAAAAAAAAAACAAAAAAAAAACGACACAAAGTCCAGTTTGCCGCTTTAAAATCTCCTCTACGCTCCATGAAATTGCAGCTCTTCTACTCTCAGTGCTTTCCCGGCTTGCGGGCGTCTGGATGTGAATGACATGAACTATGCTGGCAGGCTGTCAGAAAGAGATTTGGCACCACTAGCGTCGTTCAGAAGAAGAAGAAGAAAAAAGCTGCCAAGTGAGGGCATTTCAAGACTCGGGCTGTGGTTCAGGAAGCGGAATCGGCAACTTAGCCTCCATGTACAATAGCTTTAATGCTACCTGGGGAGACTCAACAATGAATTTACAGTTCAAGTTGTCTTGGCACCCATTGGCTGGTAAGGCGAATTCATTACCACTGTGTGGTTGTGGTTTCCGATGCTGATGTAGCGCGCAAATCTCTTTTCACACACCGGGAAAAAAAAGAAAAAAAAAAGAATGTTTTTTTTTTCCATTGCATCCCCTGTAAAAATGTGTTTAAGGTTGTTAAAGTGCATATGTTTGCTCTTCAATTGAAATCTTGTGTATATTTGCGGGTTTTTTCTTGTTATGGTGAAAAGTGAGAACATTAATTGATTATACATTCTTTTGGAGGTGTTTTCGTTATTTCAATGTTATCCCAAAACAAGTTTAGTTTTTTTTTTTTAACTTTATATCCAAAATCATGAAATATCATCAATACAAAAGTTATTTTGTTGTATGTAAACAATTTCTTCTGTTTATCATCACAAGTCGATTTTAATTGATGTATTATACATTTTCAAATTTTAACAAAAGTTAAATATAATAAAAAGCAGTGAATTATTTCATTTGTTTAAATTCAAAATTTTGTGTCTGACTTAAAAACAAGAAAAATTATTGCGTGAAATTGGTTTTTTTTTGTGTGTGTTGTGTTTGGTGTTTTTGGTGGCTCTTCAAATCTTTTTGTATCGTAAACTTTTGTGTGAACTTTTTCATCTATCTTTTCCTTTTTCACAGAAAATAAAATGATCCCTCAAATTTATTTTCATATCTAGTTGCGGTACAATTATTTTCTTTATTCTCTTAAAAACCAAACATGAAAAATATTTTTTCCATGCTATTTTTTTTTGCTTTGCCTTTTGTTGCTATAGTATGTTTTATTTTTGTATTGTTTCTCCAAATTTTGTGACTTTTACATAATTTCAAATGAAAAGTCCTTTAGCTATTTTTTTTTTACCCAGTCAATGGCACTTGCTTACCACAGTCAAAATGAAACGGTGTAACCTTCTTTTGTCAAAATAAATAAATAACGGCCAAACATTCTCTTTTTGACTGATGTTTATCGTGTTCTGCATCATTTTTTTTCACATGTCTCTGTCAGCCACATGATGCATTTTTA
Source organism: Hippocampus guttulatus (assembly GCF_054856545.1). Taxonomy (NCBI): domain Eukaryota; kingdom Metazoa; phylum Chordata; class Actinopteri; order Syngnathiformes; family Syngnathidae; genus Hippocampus; species Hippocampus guttulatus. The sequence goes on along the minus strand of NC_141263.1, from coordinate 24,750,349 downwards.
AGTACAGAGTGATTACCAAAGCAAAGTGATTCAGGTGAAAGAACAAATGAAATGCAACTATTGAGCCATGTGAGCGTTCAGGTGGTTGTGTCCCCCAAGTGCGACTGCGCCTCCCGGCAGCCTTTGCGGCTTTCGGGGCGCACCGCAAGGTGATTGATGACAGGTCAGGCGGCGACGGCCTCGCCAACTTTGCAATCCTTCCACTGGGAAATTGCTCATTTCTCCGCAAGTCCATTTCAATTTGAGGCTGCCGCGGCGCCTTGCTAAGTTTATGCCTGCACCTGCACGCGGGCAGAATAGTGATGCATGATGGGAGGGAAGCTGGCGTTATTGTTCGCATTAGTCCCTTGGACGGCTTGTCAAGGCCAGTATTGTTGCAGGAAAGTATCAAAATTAACAGGCGTGACCCTCTTATTTAGATAAGCACACGTCCGCCTCTTTTGCTCGCAGCTTCAACACGACTAAAACCAGAACGGTGACACAGTGGAGGGCTCTGTGATTTTTCGTTTAGTTTTAAGCTCCCCTCGTCTTATTTCAAAATAGCCAAATGGGATCCTATTCGCCGCGGTGGGACTTCAAAGCGGTTATTTGTCATCGTACGGATTTGTGCCGTCATTCAGGAACTTTTCCAGTGCTTTGGCTGCGGCGGCTTTGGCGCAAATCCCGCCTGGACTCTATCCTCCTGGCTTCGCTCGTATTCGCTGTTTGTATGAGTTTGAATTTACACAGAAGACATATACTTTTATATATAGACATGTATATATAAAGCCATCCATCCATCCATCCATTATCTGAGCCATTTCTCCTCGTCAGCGTCACGGGTTTGATGGAGCCTATACCACCCTGAACTGGCTGTCAGTCATTCGCAGGGCTCACACAGACAACAGCCGTTCTCACAATCACACCTAGGAACAATCCAAAGTCTTCAATTAACGTACCGTGCAGGTTTTTTGGAATGTGGAAGGAAACCGGAATACCCGGAGAAAACCCACGCAGGTACGGGGAGAACATACAATCTCCAGTGATTACTGGCACAGTAAAGGTGTTATTAGTCTGGATTTTGTTCTTGCCATTCAGCCGACTCCTCAGGATCCGCCTCACGCTATTTAGCTGCGGCTGACCTTTGCCTCCTGATGGTTGCCATTTGCCTGTGGTATTCCAAGGTGTTGCTCGCTGTTCTGCACATCTGTTATGTGGCCTTCAGGTAGTTCAATCCCTTTCGTTTTGATCTTCTTCCCTCTGGTCGAGATTGCAAATGGCTCGATGTCATCCCGTGTTGTGGAGGTGGGCGATTGTTCCACTTCTGAACAGATACCCCAAGCCGCTCTGTGTTCCGGTGTAGCTGAGGGGCTTCAGGCCTATGCAGAAGTGCAGCAGGGACAAAGCGGCTCCGTGAAATATGCCACATTTGATGTTCACCGGTGCAACTGGCATCGGCGTTGTCTTTCAAAGCTTCACGGAGTTCTTCATGAGGCTTCTTAGTATGCTGTTGATGTTTTAGAGGCACTCCAGTATCAACCCTGATGTTAGCAGTTGCTTCATGTGAGCTATGTTTAATTCTTAGTTTCGAAAAAAAAAAATCTCATTGTTGTTATTTTTCTTTCTTCTTTTTCTGAAGCACTAATCCACTGAAACTTTAGGTTGAAATGTCTTACTGAAGGGCGGCCCGGTGCTCGACTGGTTAGCACGTCGGCCTCACAGTGTGGAGGCGCAGGGTTCGTGTCCGCCTCCGGCTTTCCTGTATGGAGTTTGGATACAGTGTCGGCGTGGGTTTTCTCTGGGTACTCCGGTTTCCTCCCATATTTCCAAAAACATGCGTGGCAGATCAATGAAACACTCTAAACTGTCCCTAGGCGTGAGTGTGAGCACGGATGGTTGTTCGTCTATATGTGACCTGCGATTGGATGGCAACCAGTTCAGGGTGTCCCCCGCTGTCTGAAGACAGCTGGGATAGGCCAGATACCCAGAGCCACTCTGAAAATGGTAGACAAAAGGCCGGAGGACCAAAAACAAATATTTCTTGGAACTTTAGAAGGAAACAGCAAAAAAATTGATGCTGCCTCACTGCACTCCACTATGATGAATCCAGTGTGATCACAAGTTGTGTAAGGGAGTTTATGCCACTACCCATTAAATTCTCAGCTTTCCAAATATCAACATGGTGTGTGTGTGTGTGTGTCGGGGGCAGTCGTGTGTGTGCCTGAGTGTACGCACGCGCTTGTGGGCGTACGGGTGGCTGCCGTTGCTGCCGATGGTTGGCAAGGCCTATTGTGCGGAGACCTCAGCGCCATCTGTGCCAGCTCGCTTGCGGCCTCACTGGCTCATCGGTCCTGATGAAGAGCAGATGTTTTCCCTGACTGCAGCAGGACCTCTTCTTCTTCTTCTTCTTGCATCTCCGTGCAGTCTATCACACACACACACACACGCACACACACACACACACGCACACACACACACACACGCACACACACGCGCACGCACACGCACACACACACACACACACACGCACACGCACACACACACACACACACACACACACACACACACACACACACACACACACACACACAAGTACATTACAAATCAACATTGTTAAATCATGTCCCAGTCAGCTGACATATTATTTTCCATCTGATACGAAAACACAGCTGAAAACAATGACGTTCAGTTGAGCTCAACTGAACGTCACTGAAGTAACTTTGTTGGACTAGGTCACTGCAAAAGCCACAGCAGTGTATTTTAAATATTATGCTATCATGATTAGGACATTTCATTTCAAAAGTATTTATTATACATCCAGTTCATCACAATTAATCATAACTAATATGATCGATTTCACTGTCAAATGTGGACAGAGCATGGCATCAAAGTTTGATTGTCATTTTGAGGGTGAGCCATAAAATGGCGGTGAGACTGATGAACTCCTTTGGGGTCCGCTTGAGAGGCGTATGAACAGAATTTTAGGGTCCCAAGGACAACAATGGAAAACTCAATCACAGCCTCTGAAACCTGTTTCACCAATCAACACCAAATTGGTGGTACTTGTCTTTCAGAAAAGAGGGCGTTTTCATTTTTTTTTGGGGGGGGGGGGTTCCATCTAGTGTGCGGTGTCAAAGTTTGATAATTTTGAGGCTTTGCTCTGTAAACTAGGGTGGAAGGGCTCCATTGCTGCTTGCTGCTTTAATGATTATTTGTGCATTGACGGTGTAGACGCTGATGATAATGGCGCCATCGAAGAGCATCTGGACTGTCGTTTGTGATGAGTCGCTGACATTTACAGAATCGAGTGTGACTAAAGGCAACATCTGTGTCACATTGGCCTAATATCTTATTATGCAAAGTTGATGAAGTCCAACTGTGTGATTAACTTTCTGAATTTATGACTTTCGAACAACTTTGAAGGGCTGTTTCATTACAGAATTTTGGACTGGACAGGATGCACATCAAGTAGGAGTTTATTCGAATGTGTTTTGAGTGAATTAAAGTAATTGCTGGGCATACTCGTGTTGTAATGTTCTGATTATGCATCGATATTTTCTTAGCTTTTGCTCATCGGACGTGACACATTTGTCAGCCAACTGTTGTTATTTTTACATGCACCACTACTAGTAAGTATTGATCAGCTACGTAGGGTTAAGATGAACATAGCAGCCACAGCTAACAATGGCTTGTTTACAGAGCAATGCAAACTTAGTATCAATAGCGCTGCTATTTTGTTGAAGCTAGATACGCATTCTCAGTGACTATGTATTGGGAGTACGCATTTTGAGATTATGAATAGCCATGTTTGGGAATGGCGCTTGTGAACAGGGGTGAGGTGTGTGGCTTTTGGAAGATATTATATTGGACATGTCTAGGGGGAAAAAAAGGATGTCTGGTCACTTCTGCTACGCATGGATATGCAAAGTACGAGGATAACTGACCTGGTCTCATTGTTCACCTTATTTAGAACTTCAAATTAGCATGTTGACATTTAGCAACCTCGCTACAAGCTAACTACTAAATGACAGAATCGAATGGTTTCAAATAACACACTTGAACGGGTCTCATTGTTCACCTTATTTAGAACTTCAAATTAGCATGTTGGTATTCAGCAACCTCGCTACAAGCTAACTACTAAATAACAGAATCGAATGGTTTCAAATAACACACTTGGCTAGCATTGGGAGTGATTTTGCTTCTTCAGATGAAACGACTGACTGAGTAAACAGTGACTCCAAAAAGTCGAAAAACAAAAGTGCAGCGAGACACAAAGCACCGGTCGTGGAAGAACACTTGCCGACTGAAGCGAGCGATGAATAGAGTCAAGGTAAAAGATGCTGATGAATCACAATGTCTACAAGAGTAAACATAAATTTGTGAGGCTAAATCACCCTGTTCCGCACAATGGACATAGCCAGGCAAATGGTGAGTGTCCACTGCAGCTCCAAAGTAATGAGGCAAAACTCCCACATCCCGTCATTCAACTCATTCAAAACTTCACATAAGTAAGTTAGCATTAATTTAGCATGAAGGGCCAAACCTTCCCAAGTGAAACATGTGACAACATTGATCAAATATGAGAGGTGCTGGAGTCATTAATCTCAATCAAGAGCTTGCATTTGGACAGAATTATCTGTCCGATTGCCCTTTTGAACTGCTGTCAATGGTATTCTCCTAATCTGCGTGAGGTCCATGTGTGAGGAGAATGCACTGGCGTCCCGCCTCAGATGCCGTTAAAGGGCAGCGGTGCATTTAAAAGCCGTACCTCTGCTGTTTGCTGTGTGACCTTTAGTTACGCGGGGAGAGGGTGGATGATTCCCTGTGGACAGCCCGGTCGGCTCCGGTTGATGCAGTGGGGAAAGAAAGATTGTGAACAGGCAACTGGAAGGTGATGCGGTGAGAAAACATTATTGTATTTTGCCTATTTGCACTCATAGCGGGAGGATGGACAAATGCACCTTTCTTGTGAGCTGTGCTTTCCTGGCGGTATCAAGTCCAGCAAAGAACATTGGTCAACATAAACATTTTCCCACTGGAAATAATAGTAATTTTACCGTCTGTTTACGCGACACACAAAAAGAGACATGAAGCACACTGCTGTCAAGTTTTGACTTTAAAAGTCTGAAAAAGGAAACACAAAGTGAGATGAGTAAGCAGTGAAACTCAAAGTGAGATGATGAAGTAATTTATAGCAGAATTGTGGTGACATTTTGGGGGAAACGCTACACTATGCCGCACAAAAGCCTGAAAAAGAAGCACAGCGTAAGTAACGTGAACAATTTTTTAATATATAAGTAACGTGAACAATTATGTAAATATATCAGACTAGTGAGATGCGGGCCACACACTCTGCTTCTTCACACACGTGTGTGATCAGGCTTTGAGTTCATAATAGCCACATAGCAGCGAGATGTTGTGCTTCATTGCCAGGCTTTTTTCAAGTTGAACCACCACAGCACTGCTGTGATTTTTTTCCCCCCAGGGGTTTGAAGTTATAGCATGAAAGAAGTGTGCTACACAAAAAAATAAAAAGATTAAGAAGTTGCCCAACAACTTGCTACAATTCTGCTTGAATATTGTTCACTTCTCTCTTTCTGTGTTTCCTTTTGAGGTAGAAACAAGTGCTTCTTTTTCAGGCTTCCATGTAGCATACTACTGTCACCCTTTCATTGGGACAAATTCGGATGGAGTATTGCTGACGTCTCTCGCGCTGTGCTTCTTTGTCACGGTTTGAAATCAAAGCATGAGTGCCACACAAATGTTTGTGCTTCTTTTTCAGAATTTTCCACTGCTATTGCACTTTGACTTCAAAAGCCTTAAAAACAAGCATAGCGTGAGATAAGTGCAAAAAAACTACAGCAGAATAATGGTGCTACAGAGTGCACCATTAGGTTGTGTATCTACCCCGGTCAAGGACGGCGCCTCGAACTGATGTCCAAAAACGTTTTATTCGTGGAACACCGTGGAAACTAAAACACATTTCAAAGAAGAATCAACATTACTATAATGTCTTTGATGAGACGTGAATAAGCAAAAAAATATAACATACCGTGTGCACCTTGTTAATGGAAAGTAGATAATCTCAAATGAAGTTGACCAGACAGTATCGTTTCATCTCGCAATCTTTCTCGACCATTCTGCCTAATTTCCTCGCCATCCGCGACACGTGACCCTGAACCGGAAACGATCCTCAACAAAACAGTCCAAATAACGTCTTGAAAGGATTTCAAGAATAACATAAATATGAAGGTTCACATGGAAACATAAAACACTTTTACAAAACAACAAGCCTAGATAAATGATATTTTAGTTGTCATGGCAACCAATCGACGCAATACTGGCGCCAGCTACAGGTTGATTACGTGTAGCACATTCCTGTCAAATGATTGACCTATTTCACTCGGTGCTTCTTTTTCTGTCTTTTTGAAAGTGAAAGTGACACACAAAAGGCTGAAAAAGGAGCACGGATTAAAAGATGTGAAGAATACGACGGCAGAATAGCGCTCTCACATAGAGCCAAAGATGATTGGAGGCTAAAGAGACGACAAATCCTGAGTATGGCTTTATGGATTGGAATGAAAATGCTCCGTGTTTGGGATTCCTTGGCCGAGACAGGCGATTTATCATTTGGCGGGGGGGGAGGCGGGGGGACGCCGGGTGATCGTTTAAGAGGAAGATCTGATTTGGAGATTGCCACCGCCCGCAATTCGAGCGGAAAACAGCGCGGTTTGAAAAAGAGAGCAAGCGGATGCAAATTAGCACTGCAGGAGAGAAACGGAGTTGTTGTTGCCCCTTTTGCCATTTTGGCTCAAACGCTACTTTTAATCAGACATTTGCACAGGTTTCGCGCACATCTTTTGGGATGCTAATAAGATAAGATAAGATAAGATAAGATAAGATATCCTTTATTAGTCCCACACTGGGGAAATTTACAGCCTCCAGCAGCAAGAATGTAGGCAGAAAGAAGAAGAAAAAAACAAACAAACACCGTCCAATTAAGTGCAATATAAATACAAAATGGATAAATCGCAGTGCTATTTACAGTTGTTTTCCACATCATTCAATTATTAAATATTATTGTTGCTATTTTTTATTCAGCTGCCTGACAGCAGTTGGTAGGAACGAGCGTCTGTATCTCTCCTTCTTGCAGCGCGGGTGTAACAGTCTCTGGCTGAAGGAGCTACCAAGTGCTGTCAGGGCGGGCTGGAGAGGGTGGGAGGGACTGTCCATCATAGCTTTTAGCTTAGTTAGCATCCTTCTGTTGCCCACCTCCTCCAGAGTGTCAAGGGAGCAACCCAGAACAGAACTAGCCTTCCTGACCAGTCGCTCCAGTCTCTTTCTGTCCCGGGCTGAGATGCTGCCTGACCAGCAGACAATGCCATAATGGATGGCCGAGGCCACCACCGAGTTATAGAAAGTCTTAAGGAGCGACCCCTGAACCCCAAAAGACCTCAGTTTCCTGAGTAGGAAGAGTTGGCGCTGTCCTTTCCTAATCAGGTTGTCCGTGTTTGTAGGCCAGTCCAGTTTGTTGTTCAGAAGAACACCTAGGTACTTGTAGGAGGTCACCCTCTCCATGTCCATACCCTGGATGTTCATCGGTGCCGGTGAGGACTGTTTCCTACAGAAATCCACAACCAACTCCTTAGTTTTCCTAGGGTTGATCTGGAGGAGATTCTGCTGGCACCAGTCCACAAAGTCCTTCGTCATTCCCCTGTACTCCCGATCGTCCCCCTCTGTAATGAGGCCAACAATCGCAGAGTCATCGGAGAACTTCTGAAGGTGGCAGGTTGGAGTGGCGTGTCTGAAGTCCGAGGTGTAGAGGACGAACAGGAATGGAGCCAGAACAGTCCCCTGCGGCGCTCCAGTGCTGCAGAGAAGCCTGTCCGACTCACAGCTCTGCAACCTCACGTACTGCGGCCGATTTGTGAGGTAGTCCGTGATCCATGCTGTGAGATGGTGGTCCACTCCGGCGTAATGTGCTGATTTTTAACATTGCAAACTTTAAGATCAGTGTTCTCACAATGTGCTTCTTTTTCAGGCTTTGGCGTAAGCACACAGCTGTCAGGCTCTCTCACCTTGTGCATCTTTTGCAAACCTTTGTGAGGCACATGCTAGCCATGCTCATTTCTCAGGCTTTTGTGAAAATGCTGCCTTCATACTCACACTCCGTGCTTCTTTTTTGGGAGCAGAATGCTGTCATGCTTTGTTACGTTCTCAGTATATGCTTCTTTTTCAGGCTTTTGTGTACAACACTTTGTTAACACTGTCACTTTAGATGCTTCTTTTTCAGGCTTTTAATGCAGCACACCGCCACCATGTCTTACACTTCCACTGAGCTGTCCTTCGTTTGCACATTTCTATGCGTGTATGTGTGCAACAGAGTATCGATCAGCTCAGGTAACATTTGCACCAGGGCTGCACGAAACTCATGACATCTCACGAGCACGCAGCCACACGCACAATTCCACCACTGACCTCAAAACGGTTTCTTTGACCAGCCTTTCAAATCCCACTGCAGAACACAGGCTTACAGATCCACCTGCAACGAGTCGAAAAATGGCGGTGACAATTTTACCAGCGTAGGCTGTGGCATCGTTGTGATCGGATAATAACGCTTTGGTGAAGCAGCATGTGGCACACTGTCACATTGGGCAGTGTGCAAATGACTGCGCTCATTGTTGTCTTTTTTCTTGGACGGATGGATGGAATTAATGTCAGTTGTCACTTTTTTGGAAAAACACTTATTGGAGTGGTCTGACGCTAAACAGAGCAACCAAACCGCTGATTTGGCAACACTGACTGTGCTTTTGTAAACTCACTCCTCTCTGTTCGCAGCCACTTTGTTAGTGGAAGCAGTGCACCTCAGCAGGGACGATGCCTAAATACCGAATTGAATTCAATTGAAATTGGTTATGTTCCTTTCGATGAAAGGGGTCATGAATATTGAAGCTGAAAAAATTAAATCCCATGGTATTTGCCGGTGCACATGGTAGACTGGTAGTTATGTTTAATTGGGTTAGGATAATGAGGGTGCCCTTGGAAGGAAAAAAAAAATAGTTTGAGAAACCGTGCTGTCAACAATTGTATTTTATGATCACGAGGCGTCTCTCTGGTGCAACTGGTCAGAGGACCTCGTGTACCGCATTCCTGCATGTAATCTCTCCCCTTGGTGGCAGAATAAATCAGAATTATAACTCTGTAAAAAGCAAAGCAGTCTTGCCTTCATACCGAGTATCGAGAAAGCCTACACGCCTCTCCAATTAACTCTACAGCTGCTTCTGGAATAACACCGTTTGTCCGATGCGCTCCCCGTTGCGCGCTACATTTATATTTCATGATGTCTTTGGCAACGTGAAGCTTTCAAACATCCCTCGAATCAGTTTGTGGGTTTGCCGGGGAGAAGCAGGCTTCAAGGGGTGGAGCGTTTTTGTCCCGTTTTTGTTGCGAGGGGAGACGGCGCAACAGAGCTGATAAATTTCATGTGTTAACTGTTTGCTAACATGGATTAAATGATGATGAAATGATTAAAAACAGGTAGAGTGAACCCCCACAATCGATTAAAGATAAGAACTGAGCCGTACCATTGATAACTGAAATTGGTATTTTAAAATCCATTCAGTGCCAAGGACGTTTTTGTCATGTTTTTTTGTTTTGTTTGTTTGTTGTTTTTAAGAATCCAAGCAGTCAACCCCAGGTACATTTTTATGCATTTTAATTTTTTTCTCGTGATAGGTTAAAAAAGGATCAGTAAATGGATGGCACCGAATGAGTTGCCTCCTTATCAAAAGATGAAAATAACTATCCATCCATCCATCCATCCATTTTCCGAACCGCTTGATCCTCACTAGGGTCGCGGGGGGTGCTGGAGCCTATCCCAGCCGTCTCCGGGCAGTAGGCTGGCAACTGAATCAGTTGCCAGCCAATCGCAGGGCACACAGAGACGAACAACCATCCACGCTCACATACACACCTAGGGACAATTTAGAGCGTCCAATCAGCCTGACATGCATGTTTTTGGAATGTGGGAGGAAACCGGAGCACCCGGAGAAAACCCACGCAGGCCCGGGGAGAACATGCAAACTCCACACAGGGAGGCCGGAGCTGGAATCGAACCCGGTACCTCTGCACTGTGAAGCCGACGTGCTAACCACTGGACTACCGGGCCGCCCTGAAAATAACTAGTTTGTCAAAATGAAAGTTCCTCAAATCACTTCAACAGTTTTTTGGCACCAAGATGTCACGAAAGGGTGTCAGCACAAAAACAGCAAAGTGAGTTTTGAGCAAATATTGGAGGATAGATCCCCCTGACCCCACCACACACACACACACACACACACACACACACGCGCACACACACATACAAATCAGCCGAATTATGGCGGCTCACTATAATTTTCACGAATTGAGTTGTTAGGGCTCGATCCATCTTACTGTTGATTTACTATAAAGGTTGCCAACCAAAAGCAAAGAAGGAAGTGCAAAAGAGTACAACCATAGCACAGATTAAAGACATCTTGAAGGTGTGTCTTGGTCGTCCGTGGCAAAAAAAAAAAGAACAAACCTGAAAAGGACACAAAAATATGTCTTGGAAATAAAGTTGTACTTATGCCCGCTGGCACCGTGACACCGATCCAGTCACCTAATAACATCCCGCGCCGCATACATCATCCACCCGATTTGATTAGAGACGGGGATTTATTTATTTGTTTGGCGCCAGGGAGCACCGCTGTCATTATTCCACCTTGTAAATAATTCAATAAAAATGCCAAGCGAGGCCCTGCTCTGCATTAATAATAGGAGTAATAAAGGCGGCACAGGCAGGAGCAGGTGTGCACAGGTACAATGGCGGCACCGATGATGGAAGTACACACATCAAATGTCAAACGCTACGCCGCCTTTGAATGAGTGCGTGGCGCTGGAAGCGTGGAAATGTCATCCGGTTTGGCGGGGATTCTGCTTCAGGGTGCCAGTGACAGTGCACTGATAGTTCCAGCAGAGGGTGCTATTCTCTCCTCCGTTTTCAAGAGAAAGAATATGTATTTTATATTTCATACAGAGCGGTGATTCAGTTGGAGGCGTGTCTCTGGGAGGCATTGTTTCCAAATGGATCGCTGTGGAATTCACAATGGGCCTGAACAATATGGATGTTGTTAGCATACATGCGGTACACTGAAAAAAATTGTTGAATCTATTGTTTTAATGTATTCAACTTGCACAAAATAAAATAGTATAAAATAGATTCCTATACTGTACCTGTACTTAAAAAAATATATTTTGTGCTACCACTTGGTGAAAAAAAAATCTGGAGTTTGAGTGGAGCATGGCGTCAAAGTATCATCTTAATTTAAATGATTAGCTATGAAAATGGATCACTTTCATTATTATTATTATTATCACAAAAAATCACACGAGTGTAATTTGAGTTTATTGAAAATGCTTCAGCACACAGCAAAACACGCGCGGCTAATAGCAGGGGTTCGCTCGTATGCTAATAAGTGGTTGAAAGCAAATGGTTCCTCATTTAATTTGACCAACATTCAAGATGACACGTTAGACAAAGCGAAAGGTCGCCTTTATTCTTTTCATGTGATTGGCCATCCAGGGGGAAAATAAATGATGGCTCATTTGCATTTAAATTGCACACGTTTGGGAGGGTTTTTGTTTTATAAATCAATACAAAGCGGTCCCGTCGCAAACATGTGCACTAATTATACAAATAGAGCCTAAAAATGTCAATGTCCAATTAAATAAATCAAAACTCCCTCCTCCCTTCTTCTTGACATTAAGGCCAGCGAAAATTAATCCCTGTTGCCTTTGAGGTACTAATAAGCGCATGGAGGAGGTGAAGACGTCGACGGACAATTAACTTCACTTGACACCGGATGGACAATCTCCCCGCATATGCAGTAACTAATGTATGGTGACTCTGAGTCAAATTAGAGCCGCCAGAGCGCCACGGCTCCAGCCTATTATCCCGGCATTCTACAATGACTCGCAAAGTTGAGAGCCATTAGGGGAAGAAATGGAACTGAAAAGAGCACCCCCCCCCCCTCTCAGCCCCCCAACCTCCCCACAAAAAAATGACCTCAGGTGAAAATGAGATAACTTCTCTTTATGGCTTCCACAATGAGGCATTATCAGCAAGAAAGGGCACTCGGCAAGGCGGAGGGGGCGAGGTGAAGGGGGTGCGTAATGGCAAGGGAGGGATCTCCATTGATGGATCAATCCCGAGCGCAGGGCTTGGAAGTGAAAGGGCCCCAAGAGGAGCTTCTGCCAAAAGGCCTGCTGGAGATAAGGGTGGGTGGGAGGGAGGGGGCTATTCCCTAAACTTGTATAATCCCATGACGGCCACGCTAACCTCCTCGAGGGGTTATGAGACTTCAGAGTGTCCAGATGAGCAGTCGAAAAGGGAAACGGGGAGGAAAAGTGTTCATTTTGCAGGGTTGCTGATATGTGACGTGTATGGACAGTTGGCTGGTGGGATTCCAATGAATATGTAGAATTGGTGACAATATGACGTCGTTATCAAAACGAAACTAATTGGTCTTGGTTGGGAAATAATGTTGGTTGGAGCCCAGAGATTTCTCTGAACCGGTTCTCTTCAAAGAGTCAATTAACATTCATTTGGTTGGATCTTGGTATTAACATGAGTACGGCTTCAATTCTTGCAACTAAATGGAGGTGGGGGAGGGGGGGCACTTTAACATGCTCTAAAATCCACCAAATCTAGCGAATGCCTGAACGCTGGTGAAAATCGCCACCAATGGTTACATGTTTAGCATGACAGGAAGGACGATAGCCAACAACAACAACAACAAAACATGCTGTGAAACGCGGAGGCCATTTCGATTTGAGGGTGCCGTATTTCAGGGACTCGTGCCGTTTTCAGTGGTGGTAGCCAAGCAAACTCCTACGAAGCAACTCACACAATCTATTTTGTGTCCAGGCGCAAGTCGATCCAAATTCTTTGTGAACTGTGGCACTCACAAGTTCCATTGTGTGCCCGATTCGAGACAAGGTAATGCTGTGGCGTGCACAGGTGGAGTAGTTGACCCCTTTTGTGTTGAAGTTGCTGTTTTTGGAGGGATTTTGGCCTTCTCCGGGTACAATTAATTTCTCAAACCGATCACACCAAAAATGTAATTCTAGAAAGACAGGCGATGCGAAATTGTGAATGTTTATCATAAGGAGTGGAAAGAGCTTGGCTGCAAAGATGGAAGTTTTCGCAGTGAAATCCCCCCCAAAAATCCACCTCCCTGTTGAGAGCATTCTGATCTTGCCCAACTGGGAGAAGGGCCTCGGGGAGACCTCAGAAATGCTGCAGGGAGGGGACTAGCCATGACAGCTGACCCGGGAATCCCTTGGTGGTCCTCCAAGTGGAGATGGAGGAGCTGGCTGGAGACCAGGAAGCCTGGGCTTCCCTGTGACCTGGACACGGATGAGCGAAAGCGAAAATTAATGTTGAATTTCCCGCACGGTGACTAAAACAAGGCTGGCCTGTCACTCATATCCAATAGAGCACAAGAGGACCGTGTTCTTTCTGGAAAACAGAATCGGTTCGTCCCGTTTTTTTTTTTTTTTGGTTTTTTTTGGTGGGGTTGAATGTTGCTTTTACTTGGCTTCATACATTTGGAAATGACAGTGGCATTTGATTACGACGAGGCCAGAAAGAGCTTCAGAGTCATTGTTGACACTCTATAAATCACAAAGTATCAATGCATTGTTGGATTATGTTTGCTGTTGTACAGTACCTTGCAGAAGTATTCACCCGCTCCAATCCCCCACCCCCTCCCCCTGACAGGTTATGTAACAAGCATCTACCAAAATTGATTGCATCATTTTTTTTCCTTTATCCCTTTCAGGTACAGTGGGCACTACAGTGGACAGCTGATCATGTTATGAGGTTACAAGGTGCATGAAAGGGTTACAATTCGACACACAATTCCCTGTTTACAGACTGTGAATTAAAAAAAAACTAACTAAATAAATCAATTAAAAATTGGAATTTTCTTTAATTCTTTTCCCCCAACATTGAGTAAACAGCAGGGATTCTTTTATCCTGAAAAAACAAAACAAAACAATAATCATAAATTTAAAAAAAAAAGTATTTTCTTTTTGGACTCAACAGCAGCCTCGCATCTTCTTGGCAACGATGCTTTATTGATGGCACACCACCAATTGTCCAACCAACTCATCGATCCATTGAACTGATAACAGATTTACACCATTCCAGTTGTTGAAACTTCTCAACGGTCACTCCAATGTTTCGATTTTCAGAGAATTGCCGTGGCATCACACAAACATATGATCAAGGCAACAGTGGTGAGCGAAAACACGAAAGGTGAATCAAAACGCCCTCTCTCGGTATGCAAAGAACCAGAAACAGTAACTCCATGATTAGTCAATATAGTGAACGTTTGTACAAATTTTGATTTCCATATACTGTATGTTTTTGTAAAAACATTTCCAAAAGCGGGATAAGAGTTGAAGGGGTGGGGGGAAAAAAAATCAATATAATTCATTTTGCAATGTGACTGTAACATAAAATATCTCCATTGTTTTTATTCAGTCTATATACTGTCAAAGTTGAAGCGGTCTCAGAGATATCAATATGTCGGCTACAGTGGCCGCCTTGGGAACAGTCCACCTCCGCGTCTGTCTGCGAGCGTCTACGCCAAGCGGACGGACAGCGTCAAGCCGTAAGGGCGTCCAGGCGGAAAACGGCTACACGGGCCGTGCGGGCGGGCGGCGGTGGCGGCCAATGGAGAGTGCCGCATTGGTTTTCAAAAAGGTCGTAAAGATTAACGGCGCTCTCCCGTATAACTCAATCACGTAAAACTGCCGCGTGGTCGCATTCCGCCGCCCGCATTCCGCCGCTTGCTATTTGATGAGCATTGCGTTGGATTTGATGGGCTAGAAATTGCACTTCAGGCGTTGTTTGAGAATTGAGGCAGGTTTGTTTTTATGGGCCTTGCGACGGAGTGGTTACCAGTCCAGGGGATACGCCCATCGCTCAACCAAATTCAGTTTTAAAAAGCTCCACTTAACCAGCCACTCTATTAATCAGTCAAGAAAATGAATGCCATTTTCGACAATTAAAAAAAAAAAAAATGCCAGGCGTCTTTACAACGGCAGGGCTGTAGACTCGAGCTTGGACTTGATATGGTTTTTTGTTGTTGTTGGGGGTTTTTTTTGTGTTCTCGGACTGGACTCAGACTCCTTGGCGTGTGATTCGGACTTGTCTTGGACTGTGCCATATTTTTTTCGACTTGACCGAGTCCAAATTTCTTTGTATTCCTGACATTACCCAGGCCCGAGTCTTGATTTTGACTTTTAAAGTACCGTATTTTCCACACTAAAAGGCGCACTGGATTATGAGGCGCACCTTCAATGAATGGCCTATTTTATCTTTTTTTTTCATACATTGGATGCACCGCATTATAAGTCGCAATCTACAATGCATCCACTAGATGGAGCTACGCTCAAGGAAAAACCAACAGAACGATCAGATGTCAGTAAAACCTATTTAATAAAGCAGCGGCACAGTCCACTTAACCAACAGCAAGTTATAACATTGACTAGTTAACGTTGAACTCTCTTGCCGCTGCTCTATTTCTGTATTTTTCGTAGCTTTTAAGAAAATGGAAGGCTTTTCGGTGCTCCTTTTAATGCGGAAAATACAGTAGTACGAAGACAGCTGACTGTGTTGCACTTCACAAAAAAAAAAAAAAAAGACATCCAATTAGATGACACTTTCCTATTTAAAAGACACATTGTTGGTGTTGCACAGCCCTAAAAATGAAACTATTGATATTGCACTCTGCGACATGGAGGAAAAAAAAAACATCGATATTGCTCTATCCTCAAAAGTAGACAAATTATTGACATAACACTCGTCTAAAAAAAATATAATAAAAAAGACAAACTAACAATGTTGAACTCTCCAAGAGGAAGACACACAACTGATATTGTAATTTTCTAAAGGGCATACCATTTCCCTGGACGCTAGTGAGAGTTTATCGCCCTCCCCACCAGTTAAATAAAAGCTCCTGGTCCCTATGATAAGGACAACTTTGCATTGCCAAACATGCTGAGAAAGTGAAGCAACAAGACTGGAATGGAAAACCGCCGCTCTTCCGGGTCGCCATATTGCTTTTTGGCGGGCGCAGCGAAGCCGCGAGCGAGGCTGTCAGTTAATTTTCACATCTGGGAACCTTCCAGGTTCATTAACAAACGGCGCAAGTCGTGACGGCACGCCGGCAAGGCGGAAGCAATAAGTCGTTTGGGATAATTTGAGCACTGACACAACTTTTTATTGTGGAGCCCGATGATGGGCAGTAAGGGGCGGAGGGGGGCAAGTGAGGGCGGGGGTGTTTTGGCCAACAATGAGCCACACTAAAAAAAAAAAAACTCTCCCAATCAAGCTTCATTTACATGAGCTGCAGACAACCTTCAGTTGACTTTGGGGAGCTTGCATTCGGGGAGAAGCGGACACGCGTATTATGGCGCACACTGATGCATTTGTAATGGAGGGAGCCTGAGCAAGGGGGGAAAAAAAAAGTGCCAAATGGAAAAAAATAAAAGATCAATTCCCTCCAGCTTGGCACCGCGTGATGGATTTGACATTCATCAATGCCCTGTCAGATAATGCATTTGGTTTTATATTACACCTGAGATTTGCTCCCCACTCCCTCTCACTTTTCTTTTATGGCTTCACGACGCCAGATTAGAACGGTAGAATTGTCAATGAATGCCGGAATTAATATTCTGCTTTGCCATTTGAGGGCAAAGGATTTGGGAGGTGGGGGGGGGGGCAATATTTTGGGCTATGAGAATTGTTATTTTTGGTCAAGGGGTGACACTGGAAAGCTTAAAAACAGAAGCTAACCCTTCTTGAATTCAGTATGTGACAAGGGTCCGAAACAAACCAGATGGAGTGCATATCCTGTAAACACACACTCCGACGAACTACGTTTCAAAAATATTTAGTTACAGAAAAAAAAGAAGGGCCAAGAAATTGTAAACAGAAATCGTTGAAGACAAACAGCCAGGAAAACCAAGTAAGAACATTAAGTCCTTGCAAGGTAAATTTGAGAGAATACACACATACACACAAAAAGGAAAAAGCCTGAATCGCGAAACATAAATCAGACAAGAACAATAGAAAAACCAAAACAAGGAACTATCGGAAAATGAGCCACTATGAACGTGAGGTCTAGAAAATATCTCTTGAGCAAAACAGCAAGCAAGGTCAATAATCTGACAGTGACTAGGCAGCTTGGTAGTCCTTAAATACCTGGCCAGGCTTGATTGGAAAACTGAAGAGGAACGGCCTCCACCCCAGCTAGTGCTGAAACAAAAACAAAAGATGGATCCAAACCCATGACAGTATGAACCCATCCATCCATCCATTTTACAATCCGCTTTATCCTCACAAGGCGTGTTGGAGCCTATCCCAGCTCTCTTAGGGCAATAGGCGGGGGACACCCTGAACCAGTTGCCGGCCATTCGTAGAACACACATAGACGAACAACCATCCATGCTCACACTCACACTCACTTTGGGACAATTTAGAGTACCGTATTTTCACGACTATAAGGCGCCATTAAAAGTCTTAAATTTTCTCCAAAATGGACAGGACGCCTTATGATGCGGAGCGTCTTGTGTATGCGCTGAGTTCCAAAACCTGACTGACAGCCGACACGCTGTTTATATAGAGAAAAGGCGGAAGTGACTGTGGACAGGCATGCGGAAAAGAAGTCGGCCAATCAGTGAAGGGTGGGCGCGTATATATACATATATGGAGAGAGAGAGAGAGAAAAGGCAGACGTGAGTGACGACAGGCATGCGGGGAAGAAGTCCGCCAATGAGTGAAGGGTGGGCGTGTAAGTGGACGCTAAAGGGACGCCACAAGCAGGTACCAACACCTGTATAGAGTGTGGCTATGTGCATTGTTGCAAAACAACTTCGGTTTTGGTTTCTAAGAACCCCCGAAAATAAATTCTACAAAGAGACACCCCTACGAAGCTCAGTTCAAACTTCAAGCCATCGGTTATGCTTTTGGCATGCGTGCCCATCTCACAGCAGCGGTGAAAAACCAAGTCAAGCAAATGAACTCTGAGCTTGCCGTTATTCCCGGAGGCTTGACTAAAGAACTCCAACCACTGGACATCGGCATCAACCGGGCGTTCAAAGTAAAGTTGCAAACGGCATGGGAACAATGAATGATCGATGGCAAACACAACTTTACAAAGAGTGAGAGGCAGCGCCGGGCGAGTTACGCCACAATTTGCGAATGGATTGTGGCTGCTTGGACGAACGTGTCTGCTTGCACTGTTGTTCGAGTTTTTGGCAAAGCCGGCATCATTTCTGTGGAGCCACATGGCAATGAGAGTGACTGACAACGAGAGGGAACATGGCGTTTTTGATGGATTACCGGTACTTGCACAATTGTTCAATTCTGATACAGAGGATGAGGACTTTGATGGATTTCTGGGTGATGATTGATCGAAAAACGTGAGTACATTGTACGATGGCTAAATAAAATACAACGGAACTCAGTTTTCTGTTGCCTTTTTAAAAACGTGTTTTTAGCTTGTATCTGTATGTCTTGGCATGCTACCGTATGCTTCAAGCTAACGTGTTTTTAGCGTGCGCGCATGCATGCCGTATGTTTAAGCTGGCGTATGTTTTACCACTTTAAAATTGCGCCCAATAATACAGTGCGTTTTGTCTATGTGTAAAATACAGAAATAGCACCCATTAATGAGACTGCGCCCAACCATACGGTGCGCCGAATGGTCGTGAAAATACGGTATTCCACTAGCCTGCCATGCATGTTTTTGGAATGTGGGAAGAAACTGGCGTACCCGGAGAAAATCCCTGCAGGCACGGGGACAACATGCCACTCAGAGCCGGAATCGAACCCTGCACCTCTGCACGGTGAGGCGGACATTCTAACCAGTCATCACCGCACTGTTAAAATATTACACATGAATATTTTTCCTACTTGAAAGAAGCCGGATATATACAGTATATAACAAATATGATTTATATTTTGGGGAATTCTAGGCCAGTATGTTTACCCAATTTCAGTTTTCTTTGTCAAACAAACGTGTCACATTTAAAATCAGCAAAAATAACATTCATTATCTTGGTTTAAGAAGCGAAAGAGATCAGTTTAATATTTCACTGTGGACGACTGGCTTTGGATTTATAAATTTGGCGCGCACACAGAACATATTCTTGTCAAGAGAATTTTTGACTTGCTTGATTCAATGAATTGAGATGCCATGCAAATTTGACCTCCATGCATTCAAAATTGCTTGAAAATCATTAAAAAAATAAAATCCCAGGAATTTGACACATCCCTGCCTTTCCTGTTCCCAGGGAGATGTTTTACATTTCTTCTCTTCACATCAAGGCAGGCATTTAATCCCATGAGCACGTGTGTTGATTCCCTATTCGAAATCTCATCTTTGTTGCATCTTAACAATGGAAAGAATACAGCACAAACACGTTTCCTCATTCCCCTGCGTCGGCTCCCAAAACTCCCGGGGAAGAAAAGCAGAACGTTGTAGTACAGTATTCAGTGCTTGGAATGTTATCTTGAAAGGATTTGGTTGAAGCGCTCCTGTTTGGTGGCATCACTGGAGGGCGCTGTTTGTGCCATTACGCGGCCTAGTGGAGAAATCAATTGGGAGTCCACGCAACAAAAAGTTCATTTGCAAAGTGAAACGTGCGATTTCTGAGCGTGTTAAATTTTTGGTTTCCCATTTATGTACCTGCTTGGTTGCTTTTGATACAATTGCACAAGGGCATCAATGTCAATCATCATCTTTTTGCCAATTAAACAACCACCGCACGCAGCACTAAATGCTAAGTTGCTCTCTTATTTAAATTTTTTTGGAAAAAGTTGTAATGTTTCGATAATCAATTCAGCTGAGATGTTTTCTTTTTTTTTCGTTAGATAGTTATATAACACCTTGTGCACTATGGATTTTTCCATGTCTTGTAATTTACAGCGATGACATTTGAGAGAAAAATTCCACCTGTCGCTCAACCTCAATCTTAATTTATATTATTCATTGCAAATTATATTCTATTATTGTTGACATGAATATTATGTATGGATGAAAACCTGATGTGCTATTGACAAAAGAAAAAAAAAAGAGGGCAGATTTGGAATCAGCCCCACCCCCTCTCAAAAAAAAATCTAGAAATTTGTTGATGTGTTAATATTAAAGCATAGGTGTCAAAGTCAAGGCCCGGGGGCCAGATTTGGCCCACCACATCATTTTATGTGGCCCGCGTAAGCAATTCAAGCACGTTAACTTCCATGATGCTTGCTAAAGTCCAAATTGTCTTAAATAATGTCATAATTTTAATATTTGAGCAATCCATTATTCTTCACTTCTGATGTAAAAACTAATCATCCATCTATTTGGTGCTCGCTGTGTATGTAATATGTGAAGGTGGTTGTTGAGGAGAGTCAGCTTTTCCTTTGCTTCTTGCTCTCCTTGGACACAAGTCCTTTTATACCTCTGTAAGGTGGAATAAAGACCAAACACCACGTCGTACTTTTTCAGTTTATCACAGCACAGCACAAATCGATTTGGGCTCCGAGAGTTTCAGATTTCTTTCGGAAGCCCCAAAGAAACACATACATGAGATTATATAGGGACAATATGATAATGAGAGGCGGGGAGGTACGCCTCTCATGCAAATCCCTGAAACAAAGAAAGTAACATGTCATCTAACCCGGCGTGGCTGGAAGAAGTTGGGAGCGGTGGGGTTCGAGGGCACTAAAGGTGATTGTAAACACAGCGAGCAGAAAATACCTTTAACAGCATTCTACATTGTTTCTCTCAAGTGCCTGAACAAACACAACTAGCAGAGAGGAATAACACCATAACCATTAAGCCTACCTAAGCAAAAACTAGAGACAAAGAAGGTCAAGCAAAGTTCGACCTTGAAACGATGACGAAGTATAGACCACTGCTGTTGGTCACAGATCTTGAGATTAGGGTTCCTCTTTGAGGGCACTTGACAGCCTTCAGGGATTTATACGAGGTGGTGGAGGCAGGAAAACCCTCGGGGGCTGTTAATTAACCAAGTGAAAATAGGACCTAAACTTCACACTACATTCTTTGTTTTAAGTACTTCAGCAGATGTTCAGGACAGAGACTAGTGTCAATAGTTCTCATAGCAAGATGAAATTCCTTAACAATGTTCTACTACTACTTCTAGCGGAATATTTCCTTAACAAATCCCTCTCTTGATCACAATCAATATTGTGATCACAAAACTTCAGTGCCAAAATCCGTCGTCAAAGCGGAACAACAAATTCCCCCTTGTGCAAGCATTATCAAACAAACTACAGCCGGAAATAACAGTCTCAGTGAAGCCTGACACCAGTGCCCACATTAGTAGAGAAATAGAGACCAAAATAACCAGTATAATCAGAAAGATATGTTATTAGTTCTGGGCCCCCTGAGAACTTTGTCTTGGTTTCACGTCCAGTTGTCCTTCCGAATGTCACTTTGAAGTTGGAGATGCTTCTTGGGGCTGACGCATTCCTTCCCGGTAGACAGCATGATGGGTCCTTTGTGTCACTCTGCGTGGTCCCATTCATCTCGGCTGATGCCACTTCCGCTTGAGGACCCTTAGATACACCTGCTCCGGATACGTCTGTGGTTTCACGCCTGGCTCGTTCGGGTGCCCACACCCGAGTGCAGTCTGCTTCTGGAAATGAGAGACGAGAACACTCAATGAGTCCATGTATGCTTTATGGGGAACCATCTGTCGAAGAGTGCCCTGGTCCATCGATCGCCACGGACCAGGGAACTCCTGGCCATGCTCCAGCTCAAAAGGTGTGAAACCTGTGGCAGAATTAATGGTGGACCTCACAGCAAGTAACGCGATCGGCAGCGCATCGACCCAATTCAGTTTTGCCGATGCCATTATCTTGGAAAGTTTTAGTTTGAGCGTTTGGTTCATTCGTTCAACCAGTCCTTGCGATTGTGGATGATAAACCGTGCCAAATTTATGCTTAAGCCCCAACAACTGCTCGACTTGTTGGAGATGTTTATTCTTGAAATGAGTACCATTATCCGATCGAACCACACGCGGAAACCCATGCGTTGGAACGTAGTGGTTTACCAAAATCTTGATTACAGCCATCGCATCTTCTTTGCCACATGCGTAAGCCTCGGGCCATCGAGTGTAAGCGTCCACCATCACTAGAAGGTATCGTTTGCCTCTAATCCTATCTATCATGTCAGTGAAATCGATAACGACTTCCTCACCTGGACCCCGGGGTAGCGGATACACCCCAGGTACCGTCCTGAGACTTTTCCTTACATTATGTCGATTACAGACCTCACACCCCAAAACTACCTCATTTACCATATCCAGAAGGCGAGGATGATACCAGGATCTTAATTTATCTGCCACATTCCTTTTTGCCAAATGAGCTGGACCGTGTGCCTCGTGAATTAGAGTCTTCAATTTATCTGCTGACGGAACTGGGCGTCCGTCTGTTTTGTGCCGATACAAACCAGTCTCATCCCTGGCCACCCTGTTTGTGGATAGCCAGTAGTTCTTCTCCTCAGGGGATGCCCTCTCTTGATCTGCAAGAAGGTGGTTAATGTCCAGATCATACATCTTCCCCATTGTTGGTTCTACTACCATCACTGGCTGGCTCACCTTGTAGCCCGCTGTCTCTTTCGCTACCTTATCTGCCCTGTCATTTCCCACTTCTACATAGGAAGTCCCTCCAGTATGTGCCCTGCATTTAACAATGGCTACTTCTTTTGGTTTTAACAGAGCCTCTCCGAGTCTTTGGATTTCCACACTATGTTTAATTGATGTTCCGGCTGCTGTTCTGTACCCATTCCTTCGCCAGAGGGGCATCTCTGTAAAAATCGCCCCGACTACATATGCTGAATCCGTGTAGATGTTAACCCTTAACCCTTGCGCCCTCTCTAGTGCCCTTATAACTGCTACCAGCTCGGCTCTCTGGGCCGACTGTTTCCCTTCTATTCTGTCAGTTTCTTGTATCTTAAATTGTCTTGTTTGTTGGCCATCATCGATTATTACCGAATAGGCCGAGATCAGCCCTTCTGTTGGATGTCTAAAGCAACAGCCATCTGTGAACACGCTATAATCTGGTTCCGATATTGGTGCGGCATACAAACCTTCTCTGAGCTTTTCTTCATTCAGGGAAAGGTCGGCACAACAATGGGGTGCGCCTTCAACCATTCCATCTGCCGCATTGATTCCTTCTGATTTGTATGTCAGATTGGGTCTGTGTAAAATTCTGTCCAATTTGTCACTTCGTTTTGCTGACATCGTAAAATCTTTAGAACAGACAAATGCCGCCACTGCGTGAGAAGTAAGGACCGTAAGGGGATTGTTCAACACAATGTGATCCACTTTTTGCAAACATTTGCCTAATGCTGCCGCATATCTGACGCATGCTGAATGTTTTTGTTCGATTGGGTCCAATTGCATGCTGACGTATGTCAAAATTTGTCGTTCACCCCCTCCCTCTCTTTTCTGAAAAAGAACTACAGAAACAAAGCCTTCTTTTTCGGAAATATCCAAGTAAATCAGCTAAATCAGGCCGCACAAGAGAAACCGGCATCGCTGTACCTTCTGATGTGTTCAATCTCCCCTAAAATTTAAAGGCAGAGCGAATTGTAATTTTTTCCATGCGATAGTTTGAAACTGCAAAAAGCCAAACGTCAAAGGAACCACCTTGCGGCATCCAAACAGCAAATCTTAGATGATGCATCGAGAAGAACATTACCATACCGAACAAGTACAACGCCATCCGTAGGTCGAAAAGCGTAGAGTAGCTGCTTAAGCACTTGAATAAAAATTCCAGAAGACAAAAGTGAATACGTGGGGCAAACGAGTGTAGCGTAATTTAACTCCAAGGTGAGAGAATGAGAAAAGTCCCTATACGATCCTGAAAGTGGTATATCGAACAACCTTATCTAAATCGATTACAGAAGAATGTGTACAAACGAGAATTATTGTATATTTGAGTAGACGGCAAAAACAGTACGTGCAGCGCGGCCATAGATACCAGTCAATGAGATGAGATCCTCTGACAGGTCCACTCTGGCTGCCACACCCTTCAGGACCTACAATAATTGAGGAGGAGGGAACATTAAATAAATTGCCTTGTGTTTCATCCAACCAGGCCATGCGATATATTTCATTCTCTAGTTTGTCAAAAGCATTGTGCAGTGGGAAGGACCGATCAGTGGATGGTAAGGTCATATGGAGGAAGTCTAAGGAGACCAAAGCTGATACTGTTGGAAGACAGAGTTCAGTGGTGGGTCATCGGCTGACTTTAGCAACAGTCAGCCTTGTATCAGCAGGCATTGGGAGCAAGTGTGGTCCAGCATGTTCAAGTTCATGACAGTCTTTCAGTGAGGCCAGCAGCGATCCCTATTGTTGGGGATTCGGTTACCCATGGAGCAGATGGGTATTGTCCATGTGGGGGTGCCGTATCCTGTCATTGTTGTTGGTTTTGTGGAGGAGGAGTCGGGGCTTGTTGATCATAGCCTGATTGATGAACAGGTGGGTGCCGGCGGTGCGGGCATTTCCGTGTCCAATGATTCACATCACCACAAATGAAACAGCCAGCTTGGCTCCCGTGACTTCCTCGTCCACGCCCACCTTCCCGTCTCGGACCTCCCCCCAGCCATGCGTCTCGGCCCTGCCTTGTGGGCAGGTCGTAATGTTGAGGTGGGGCTTGGACCTGCGGTGGGGGTGTGATCAGCCGTGGTGGAGCCTGTTGAGAGACACTGATTGACATTTGATTAGATCTCCCAAGTTTATCTTTTTTTGCATGCATTACTGGTGGCTTTCTTAGCCTCTTCTACTCGTGGGTTCAAAGAGTTGTTCTGTAGCTTGGATGTTTTCTCAGTCTCTTCCTCGGCTCTCATTCGAGATTGCTGCACATAATACAGGAAATGAGTTTGCCAGTTCACGTCATCTGAAGTGGGGAGAGTGGGAGAGTTAGTCATCATTTTCTGCACATCAGACGGACAACCCCCCAGCACTGCTTGCCTGAACAAAGCTTGATTCAATGGATGACTATTGGGGTCCTTCCCAGTTGCAGTCACCCAAGCATCTATACAATTAACCAAATAAGTCATTGGGTGTACCTCAGATAACAATTCAAACGCCAATCGTTGTAGAGGACCCAATGTTGTTGGATAAAGGGAACTCAGCGCGTCTGATTTTCTATTATTCAACCTAGTCAATTTGCAAGAGGCTATTCCCTCTAAAAGGTCCATAATCTCTTTGGGTAAATACTTACTCTTAAGCCAGTCTGTTGCCCACGACTGTACGTCATAGTCAATTTTAGGCAAATCCAGCAACATTTGCCTCATCAATTCAGTCTCCCTGGTTATAAAAGTGGTTGCATCCCAAACACTCATGCTCTCATTATCCTGTTTAATTTGCATACATTTTTCTAATTTTACCAATTGTTTATGAACCACCCTGGGCAGATCAGGGGGAAGCTTGGCACACAATGGGGGCCAGTAAAATGGCTAGTATGTGTTATCCCCCTTTCCTCGCCTATGTTCATATGGCCGCTCGGCACTTGTAGTGGGGTCATAAATTTAGCGCTCCTCACCCCATGCGGTGGAGGAGGCATCATCGCTGCCTTGTTTATCATAACTTTGTCGGAGTTACTTTGTTTGTTCATTTTTTTCTTTTTCCGATGTCGAAGGCAGTGGTCAAACCGCCCATGAAATGCAATATATATAAAAACCTCTACTTGTCAACTTGACTCTCTCTTTTCCCCTCACATATCAACCACATCACTCGTTCTGCACATTATCATCATAGAAACATCCGCCGGCTCCGCTCTTCTCTCACTCCTCACATTCAAAGCCATCCATAACCTAGCCCCTCCATACCTATCTGACCTCAAAACACATCTGTTTGGACAAGCCTATTCACTCGGACCATAAAGCCATTATTCTTTTTGTTGTATTTTTCCTTATTTTATTTGATGTTGTTTTCACATCGTATTCGTGATTTTAACTGCTTGTTGTAAGGTGTCCTTGAGTTCCTCGAAAGGCGTCCACAAATAAAATGTATTATTAGTAATATTATTATTATTATTAGTATAGCTCGAATTGAATTTCACTTAGCTTTTTATATTTCAAACTATTGTCTTATTCTTACAATTTATTCTTAAAACCTTGTTTTCTCGCTTTACTTACCCCTCTGTGCAGTGCATTCGCCCTTTTCTCTCTCTGCGCAATGCATTCACCTTCCTTTCTTTCCTACTTACCACCAGACGGTATTTTAACCGTTTTCTTGCCTTCAGGCCTTCCGTCCATCTTACAGTTCACCATGTTTTTATCATACTCACCGTCCAATATACTCCCTTATGGACCGTGTGACGTCACGTAATTCTCCAATTGTAACAATGGAGCTGTCCCTAACTTGCCCTAAAAATACAGCTGTTTACTCAGGCCCCGATCTCCAGTCGGCAGTCCTGCATTTTGACAGCATCCAGAATAATAAAAATTACCTGGACCTGCTCCAGCAATTAACCACTAATTTTTTAATTGCCTACTAACTCAGTTTGGTCTTTGCTCGTCAGCTACTAGCCAAACCTACGTCTCAACGGTTCTACCTAATTCAAACCGCCTACGTGGTGACTCAATAACTGTGCCAATTCAGTTATCTACTACTCAGTGGCAAAGTTTGGACGGTATATTGTTTTGAATATACCTCACACCTATCCTTTAATTCCTTTTTCCTGTACAGTACTTCATTTTTCCATAGTCACATATCTCTTAAAACTCATTATCAATTCACATATCTCTTAAAACTCATTATCAATTTGTTATTTGCCACCTACAAGATCCAATCACTATACTTGGTTCAACACATTCAGGATCAGAGCAGTTTGATTTGATCGGTCCTGATTGGACATAAGCCGAATCTTGACACTTCGCCCGTAATAACAGGAACAGGTGTGTCTTACCTTATTTAGCGGGGCCCCTGGTTACTGCCTGATCTTGGAGGTCTTGGAACCGGTGTCTGTCTTTTTCCAGAGGGATCCTGTTCGTGACGCCATTTGTTGAGGAGAGTCAGCTTTTCCTTTGCTTCTTGCTCTCCTTGGACACAAGTCCTTTTATACCTCTGTAAGGTGGAATAAAGACCAAACACCACGTCGTACTTTTTCAGTTTATCACAGCACAGCACAAATCGATTTGGGCTCCGAGAGTTTCAGATTTCTTTCGGAAGCCCCAAAGAAACACATACATGAGATTATATAGGGACAATATGATAATGAGAGGCGGGGAGGTACGCCTCTCATGCAAATCCCTGAAACAAAGAAAGTAACATGTCATCTAACCCGGCGTGGCTGGAAGAAGTTGGGAGCGGTGGGGTTCGAGGGCACTAAAGGTGATTGTAAACACAGCGAGCAGAAAATACCTTTAACAGCATTCTACATTGTTTCTCTCAAGTGCCTGAACAAACACAACTAGCAGAGAGGAATAACACCATAACCATTAAGCCTACCTAAGCAAAAACTAGAGACAAAGAAGGTCAAGCAAAGTTCGACCTTGAAACGATGACGAAGTATAGACCACTGCTGTTGGTCACAGATCTTGAGATTAGGGTTCCTCTTTGAGGGCACTTGACAGCCTTCAGGGATTTATACGAGGTGGTGGAGGCAGGAAAACCCTCGGGGGCTGTTAATTAACCAAGTGAAAATAGGACCTAAACTTCACACTACATTCTTTGTTTTAAGTACTTCAGCAGATGTTCAGGACAGAGACTAGTGTCAATAGTTCTCATAGCAAGATGAAATTCCTTAACAATGTTCTACTACTACTCCTAGCGGAATATTTCCTTAACAGTGGTTCAACATTATGGTTTCACAAAATTTACAGCCATAACCCCCTCTGAGAGAAACTGCAACTATTATGTGGCCCGTGACAAAAATGAGTTTGACACCCCTGTTTGAAAGTAACAGTACTTTTACTCTGAGTAGATATTTGGCTTCTCGACCCACCTCTGACTGCATTATGTACGAAATTATACGACACCTCTCATCGCAATCATGGATGTAGAATTGTTGATCAAACAAGTCTACCGTAATTTTTTTACCCGACCGGTCATGTGATGTCACATTAGCGTGGCATGGAGCGAAGTACATTTTCCTTCGCAAAGTTTTGATGAAGAACAAAGGCGGATTGTTTGCAATCAGCATTGTGGATTTTTATTCTTTTTTTTTCTGACAGCTGCCTTTGGATGTGTGTCGCTGCTGATTGCTTTTCTCGCAGCGTGTATGCGAGTGCTCCACGCCGAGCCCATCTGCGGCGCGTGTGTTTTGAATGCGGTGATGTAATTTCACGCGTTGATTATCTGCGCGCGAATTAGGAGGCGACGTGAAATCTCTCTTTAGTTTCATACAGAGGAGGGGGCGACAGTCGATTGTTCCTCCAGTGGTTAGGATGAGGTTTAGGGTTGGATCTGGGGGAGTTGGGTTTAGGACGAGTGTTTGGGACCTTAAGGCTAAAGTGTGAGTGACAGCTACAGGGAAATAAAGTTCAGTGTTTATTAAAAAAAAAAAAATTAAGTCTGCCTCAAAAAAATTATTTTTAAATCATGTCCGTCACGTTCGTCACCGGCTTTGTGTAACATAGGGCAGTGATTCCCAACCAGTGTGCCGGGGCACGTTTGTGCCGCGGGAAATGAACGAAATTTAACTTACCGGTAATTGGTGAGCGACCCTTGTGAGGATAAAGAGGATCGTAAAATGGATGGATAGATAGATATGTGCCTCGGCTGAATAAAAGTTGGGAATGACTGACATAGGGGAATCCCATACAAGTAGCTGTGATCCAATCTGAGGTCGTGAAAATGCTGACATCATCTTTAAAATGGTGTGGTGGTGATGTTAGGGGATTACATTAGTGGTTGGGGTTTAGGTTAGGGTTCGTGTTGGGCAGCTTGGTTTGACAACACTAAGGGCTTTGAAAGTTGAGCAAACTAGTACCTTAGCTCAAGTATTAAAGGCTAATGTATGACATTCCTCTAAAACTTTATTCTGCAGTATATTTTTTCTTTTCAATGTGACCCGATTTGGTGCCCAAAAAAAAAAAAAGCCCGCTTCAAACCAAAATGGCTGGTGTTAATTTGCTTCTGATTAGTTGTAATTAGTTACAACTCAAGCCAACACCCCAACTCAACAGCCCTAATGGGAGCATCGGCATGGTGTTGTTCCATGAAATTAAAAAGCAAAAAGGTAGACTGCACAGTGGAGAGTGTTAATCACCAACATGTTCCCCCATCAAGCTATAGATGGCCACCGTCCCCCTTTCAAGTCTCTGGAGCGCCCGGCAATTACACACACCTGTTAGCTACTTAATTAGTCAATTAAGTCATCCGTCATTAGGCTAAAGTAGGTCAGCCAAATTAGCAATTAGCACACGTTTGCGCCAACTTACAGGACTTGGGCACAGGTGTCGTGTGCGATCGGCAACCGCAATTTTTTTTTTTTTCTAAATATGTGCTGGAAAAAAAAATACCTCAAAGGAAATCATTGAATGCATGTCAAGGGTGCGAGTTCAAATTATGACGACTATTTTTGGAGGCGGCGGTGGAACTTTATCTGATTGGTCACCAATCACAGCGGAACAGGCTCTGTACAAGTGACACACATGATACAGAGAGGTCGGAAAGGAATTTTCTTGCCTCATGATCTCAAATGTGACTTTATTGCCATGAGATTCGATATTTTTGAAGAAAAATAAATCATGATCCTTTTAATCTTGGAAAAACAAAATTTTGTTTTCGAAACATTTGCGCTTTTTTCTTTTTTCCCCCTTGTAATTTATTTTTCCAAAACTTTTTTGGCCGTGTACTTTTTTCTACAATATTGTAAATTATTTTATTTTAATTTACAACTTTTTTTCTGGAATTAAATCAGACTTTATTTTTAAAAGGCACATGCAGAGTTGTTTTTTTTTTTAATTTGGGCAGTGACAAGCAATACTCACATTTTCTTCTAACACATGTAACCAAATTGTCATGAGTTTATAATGTATCTTGAAAAATTATTATTGTTTTTCTATTATTTAAAAAAAAGATAGATGACTATTCTTGCAAGATTGTTTTTTTTTTTTTTTCTTAACCCTTTCAGGGACAGCGGTTATTCCAGTGGACAGCTTATCATGTTATCGGGTTACAGGCTGCATGAAAGGCTTAAGAAAAAAAAAAATCTCTTTAAGTTGACTTAAAAAAAATCTTTCCTCATCGACTCCCCCCCCTCAAAAATAGCCAACCTTATTTCCCATCAATCTCAATGACCTCTGCCAAGCTCACAATGTCTTTTATTTGCTGGTGGCCAAAATCAAAGCCTGGTGGTGGGTAAGAGCTTTGTGCTGACACGTTACCATCTTCCCTTCACTGAAAAACAGCCCCGAACTGGTTTGGGGTTATTATTGTGATGTTCCTGCTTCCTCTATCCCCCACGGCCATGTTGCCTTTGCACCCGCTGGACTGGTATAAAATCTGTGTTTGCCGCCTGCTTCCTGTTATGTTTTTTTTAACACATGCTATGTCCCCTCTCACCCTTTTTTGCCTTTGTCGGGCCACAACTGACCTTTTTATCATCGCCCCGAGTCTTCATGTAAAGATCCCGTGGGACTGACAGGAAGTGCCGTCTTTGCGCCACCGCCGGCCTCAGTCTAAAAATGTCACGCCACAACAAAAACAAGCGCAAATTACCTGCGATAACAGCAGACAATGAACAACTAAATGCCTTGTGAAAGATAAATTCAAACAATAAAAATAAAAAGGGGGACTTAAAGGGCAATTCATTGTTCCGCTTTAGCAGCTAATAAGAACATGGAAAGGACAGATTGCACCAAATACTACGCAGACGATTAAAAGAAATCAGACCGAAGAGACAAATATTTAACAACTCTTACATATGTGATATTTTTCTTGAAAATTTCAAAATTCATTTTCAATTCAACTTTATGAGTTGAGTGACTACGATTGGGATTTTTTTCTCCTTAAAATAATAATAATAATAATTTTCTTGTGACTTTTTACAAAAAAAATCTGAAAGCGTGCTTTTTGTTTGCTCAAAATTACTTACATTTTTTTCAATTAAAAATAATCACATTCCTTCTCATTAAATACAACCCCCCCCAAACGCTTTCACAAATTGGTCTTCTTTTGTTGAAAAAAACATCTTAATTTATCGACATAATATTTTATCCTTCCTGAATAAAAATTACATGAGTCAATGAGATCATTTGAAACGATCAACTTTTTTTCCTCATCTCACTTTAAATTTGTCTGCATGTTTTGAATGGAGGAAAAAATAATACCCGGAACCAAATGTCCATTCGAAATGTTTTAAACTGAAAGTTCGACTTCCAATGGTCAGGTTGCATTGATTGCCAACCCCTGAGAGAGGTTCCGCCAGGCTGAAGCGATCGTACCTATTGACCTCCGAAAGAGGGACTGACCTGAGTTGCTTCATCTCCTCCCTGGGACTGGTACTCCAATGACCGTCTTGTTGTTGTTACAATTAATCGTAAGGGGAAAGAACCCAACTGGATTCGAGAGCAGACTTTAGAGAAAAGATTGGGGTTGTGCCTTGGATTAACGGTTGTGTGAGTTTGGTCCAAGCATCAATCAAAAAAACATTTTTTTTTTAATGAATTTAGCTCTTGTCCAAGAAACTACGTTAATACCTTTGATTACAATTTGAACTCAGAGAATCGATCCCCTAATTCTGGCTCAACTTGAAATGCTAACCCTAACGTTCAACAGAACGCTATCAATCCTGCATGAACTCTCTCGGTAGGGCGTATTTGCTCTTGAACCCGAGTTATCTCCGCTGGTAGTGTTTATTTAGCGCCGGCTCAGTGTTCGCTTGCGATTGAACGCGAGAAGAGAGACGATTGGAAAACAAGCCGCGTTTTAAATTGCATTTATTCCACCTCCCTTTGGGACGTTGACAGTACTGAAGCAACTTCATCAGAAAATGTGATCACAACGTGAAACAAAGCAGAAAAGATGAGAAAGTACAAGTAGAAAAACATGTCTGACAAGAGGCTGCTGTCTGACTGGTAATGGAAATATTGACGAGACGACGTTGAGGCTGATTTGTTGTGATGTCGCATGCAGCAGAAATCAGCAGAGGTGTCATGTTGACTCTGCACAAAACACAAGTAAGAAGTCATAAAAGAGACTTTGGAGACCCAAGGTAGAATTTGATTTGTTCAAAAATAACAACAAAAAATAAATAAAAAAAGATTTCCCCCATGGGCTGGGGAAAAAAAAAGAAGAATAATGAGTTGACCTATTAAGTGACATAATTGAATTCAACACAGCCAAGTTCGAATAAATGCTTTTTCTCATTCATAGCATCAGCATTTTGGCAAAAGGGCATCAGAGCAATTTATGAAGAAATAAAAGTGAAACTGTCAAGTTTTGCGAGGTGGTAATGGGAAGACCCCAAAAAGCAGGGAGGCAGGGAGGAGCAGGGGTGGACTGACCAAGATGTATTCAACAAAAATGCAAACAGGGTACACTGGAAAAAACAAAAAAAACAACTGAATTACTAGAACAAAGTCCTGAAAATCACAAGGAACCAAAGTATCAACAAACAAAAAACTGTGACAGGAGCACACTGACACTAACAGCTCACAACGATCCAACGAAAGACTGACAGAATCCAGGCAACTAAATCCAAGCAAAGTGACGAGACAACGAGAAACACCTGGACAAGACACCAAGGGTCGAGGGAACCGTTTGGTTAAACACAAGGGACACGGATGACGACAACAGGTGGAGACAAAAAGGGCACACGAGGGCACCAAACCAAATGTAACCTCAACAAAAAACATAACCGAAACCTGATATAAAACCCTAACCCTTGTCCTGAACCACACATTTGCCGCCGCAACCTGGGATTGAGGCCTGAATATGAAACCCTCTCACCTAGCTTAAATGCTAAAACACTAATCTCCCTTTAAAACCCTTCACTTGCCTTGAAAGTCCAATTTAAAACCCTAAACCTCGCTTGAAGCACTAACTTCAACCCATCACGCTGCTTTGAAACCCCACCTTGAAGCCCTAATCCTGCAATGAGACCCTAAACCTTCCACTTTATTTCATATCTTCAAGTGAAGGACGCGGCTACTTGCTGTCTGCTTCCCCTTTTGCCTTCCATCTCCCTCCTGCTATGGATGAGCATCACTCAGTAAGTGATTGAACCCATCAAGTCACAATCGCCGGAGCCCAGATCTCATATCTGCCGCGAAAACACCTCCGAGCTGACCCACTTATGCAGGTAAGAGTGTCTCAAGAACTCCGAAAAGCCGTTCTATCAACAGCGGTGTTAAAAGCTTATTCATTTCACGGCGACCTCATGCTTTGTTGCTCCTCTTTGTCTCCAGAGATTAGACTATGGTTGCGCTTGCACGAGCTCGGCGCTACTGTAAAAAGAGCCCATTCACCGTTCCGATTCGACACAAGAAAACGCCTCCCGTCTTGGAATTCTATAGAAGATTAAAGTGGCAAGGGGGATTGGAAGCTTTGGTGCGAGTACACAGAGTTGGAAGGAGAGTATCACGAGGTGGGTTATCGAACGTGTGAGACGTGTCTACACATTTCTGCCACCAGCCGGCAGAAGTGGATACACATGTCGCAAACACAAAACATTTACTGCGGATTGGACTTGATGGTGCTAAAGAATTTTGAGTTTCGTGCTTTATGGCCCGGTGGTCGTCTGGCTAGCACGTCGGCCTCACAACTCAGAGGTGTAGGGTTCGATTGCAGCTCGGGCCTTCCTTTGCATTTTCTCCCCGTGCCTGCATGGGTTTTCTCCGGGTAATCCGGTTTCCTACCATGTTCTAAAAACATGCATGGTAGGTTAATGGAACACTATAAATAGTCCCGAGGTGTGGGTGTGAGCGCGGATGGTTGTACGTCTATGTGTGCCCTGCGATTGGCTGGCAACCTGTTCAGGGTGTCCCCTGCCTACTGCCCAATGACAGCTGGGATGCGCTCCAGCAAGCCCCGCAACAGAAAATGGATGGATGGATGGTGTTTTATGGCAAGTCTGGAAACGTCCCCAACACTCTCCCCCCTGACGAAATGACGAATACGTTGATCCTTCACAACAGCCCATCACCCATTTATCTGGTTCAGGTGGTTCAAATTTGGGAGCAATTGGTCAAAATGGGTCGCATAAGATAACAGAAATGGCCAATTGCCGAGACAGAACGGCAGACTAACTGTGTCTTTTCAGGCATGTGTTTTTTTAAGCTCTTTATAGACACTATATGTCGTTGTAAAAAAATAAAATAAAAATAATAATAAAATCTGGATCTCTAGGGCAAGTTTGTCTTTAAAGGCCTTTTAATGGCCAAAATGATCGTAAAACTCAGTAATGTCAGTAATGGTCAATGTGGGTGTATGTGTGTGTGTGTCTGTGAATCTTGATTTTCGTGGGTTAATTTGGTGTCGGGGTGGGTGGGTTGTCGGGTTGTTTTTAACTCATGTAAAGCACTTTGAGTTGCCTATCCTGTTTGAAAAGTGCCATACAAATCAAGATGCATTGATGGTTTGATAAACAGGATGCAGTGGCAGAAGTGGTTGACCGCGGATGGAAGAAGCGAGAAGATGATAAGACTTGTTGAAATTTCAATTTGTCTCGGCAGGCCTTCCTCTCAGCTCCTTTCCAGCGTTTTGCGAGGCTCTCGCCAAATTCACTAAAGCAGAAAACTCGTCTTCTTGGGCTCTGCCTGTTGAGATTTGACTCAAAGCAGATGATTATCGCCTCTGGTGCAACTCTGCCTCTGAGGGACATTTGTTGAACTAAAAACATCCCACTTTGCCTCAAATTGTCCCTTACACTGCGGCCGCGCGTGATGATGATGTCGCTGGACAGCATCTTCCCCTTGGCCTACTAATTACGGACAGTGTTTAATTGTATTTATTTTATTGATTTGTATTTTTTTTTTCCTCCAAGAACCTGAGGCATTGTGTCTTTGTTCGCCCGGGCGGATAGAATTTAAATCCTTTCGTACACAATGGCATGTGCGCACTTAGCATAAATTTGACACTGTTTGACTTTGCACACTTGCCGTGAATTCTGCATAAACTCTTAACCAGATTGCGCCAACAAAGGCTAAGCCTTATTTGCTCCTCAAGTGTACACTGCCAAACAAAAGCGACTGGATTTGTGTACTCTAAGTGTGAGTGGGTTTATGTATTCCTTATGCATCTTATTATGGTCCCTAATTTAAATGCGTTAACAGACTGAATGGCATTAGTTTTCAGGCATCGTTTCCGCTTTTTATGATGTTGATTTTTCCGTCAGTCATCTGTAAGCTCAGCCGGTTAACTCATGAATGAATGCAGCAAATTACATTGAGAACGCTTTGACACGCGGTCATTGACGTTAGAAGTTGGAGTAATTGTATCAGTAAATTAAAGAAAATGACAGTCACAACCAAGTCATGCACCCGACTGATGCCGATGCTGCGAGCTAGCTAGAAAGCATTGCTTTTGCTTCCTTGAAGCATTGTTTTGACAGCATTTAGATTTGTTTTTCATCAAATTGCTGTTTCCGCTACGAAAAAAAACAACAAAAAAAAAAAATGGTTGGAATTTTTCGACATGGCCTAAAATGCTCCAGTCGAACCTTGTTTTAACATACCCCGTTGACAACATTTGTATCCCCATAACGTTCACATTTCAAAGTCCCGATTTCAGGTCATTCAATTTCCAATAGGCTTACATCGAACATTTTTATAATGTAAACTTGAAAATGATTTTTCTCACAAAATAGTGAAAAGGTCTTCGTTACAACGAACGGCGGGAAGCTAACTGCCGCCGCGACTTTGCTTATGAACAAAATGTACAGCGCGGGATTCTCTTCCGTTGCTTAGCAAAGATACCGAACGACGCGGAACATTACCGGTAGTGTCCTTCCTGCCGTAACTCACGGAGGCACGGCACGGTTCTGAGCACAAAATCTGAACACATATCTGGTAAACAGAAGCAAATCTCGCGGTCGGTGAAGTCTGAAATGGTCTCTCACTTTCGAAAGGGAGTCTGCCAGACGTCGGCGGCACTGGCAGTTGCGTATGGCAGCTAACATTTGCAGACTGAATGTTTTCAGAGATGGAGTAGGAATGCTACAGTTGTTTCATGTCTAATAAAATCATTTTTACCTCATATACACGTAATTTTACTTGACATATTTATACCGCATTACATGTTCATATGTCCATAAATGTTCAGACCGTATCGTAGTTGGTGGCCATTTTATTGCAAATGGTTACAACTTACTAGCGTTTTAACGTACAGATTCGTTACGTCCCTCGGGGAACGCCGTGATGAGTTTCGACTGTATTTAATAAACAACTCTGTATTTTAATATAGAGTCAGCCAAAATAATGTAGACACACATCCGTCAAGGAAACACGACATTCATATTTTCTGACAGTAACGAGACGATCGTTGAGCCATATTGTCATGTTCTAACTTGACCAGGAACCCGTTTTCCTTACTTGCAATTAAGTCAGTAAAGCCCGCTCTGAATATTTCAGAAGTGTTTTACTCAAGGAGGTTGGGGGGACTTCAGTTATCCGGCTACTCGTTTTCCCAGCATCCCGTGACATCATTATACACTGTTGAACATGTTTAGATTCAACCGATTGTTCTGACTTCAGGTTTCCAAGCATCCTTATACCTTTTCCTGCCTCACATGAATCAAACCGTTTCACCCCTGCTGTAGTTGGATCTCACGCCTGACCCCGACAAGTAAAGCCCCCGCAAGCCTTCTTGCGCCGCTCAACCAAAGTTGCGGCATCTCTGATCGACGAGAATCACATCACAGAAGGGGAACGCGATTCAACGTGACATCCTGATAAGCAAAAAATCCTTGGCAGCCGGGTGGGATTTTTTTTTCCACACAGTGTGAAGCCATAAGCTCATAAAAGATGCGAGCCAGTGATGCAAAGCGTGTAGCCTCCTTGTTGCGTTTCTGCAAGACCAAAGGCTCTTTCTTTCTTCCTTTCACTCTCTCCCTCCTTCTTGTTTGTAGCTATTTGAACACAACAACACAACAATCACGTTATTTTCCAAAGGTGACTTCTCTTGTATCACACTTATGATTATTGGAATGCAAATGTAAATTTCACTTGTTTTTTTTTTTCCAGACTGCTGGTTTGAAAAAGCATAGAGGTAAGGGAAGCTGTCAGAGATTGAAGGGATTTCCAGTGCTGAAGTTTTGAACTGAGATGGTCCTCAAAGATAAATTTGTCCAAGAGATTCAGATGCTTTTGGAAAGCCAGTTTCGGTGAGTACCATGACATTTGGTAGTTCTGTTCATCATCAGCGAACCCACAAAAAAATAAATAAATAAATCAAGAACCCAAGCTGTAAATGACAGAGGAAATCTGCCATTTTGGTTTAAAGCAGGCTTTTTAGTGTCATTTTGTGTCGAATTGTTGCCTTGAATTTTTGTTTTGAAAATTCCGCTTTCTTTTTTTTTTGTGTATGAAGAAATTTGAGGGCTTTCTTCATACACATAATTCTGCAAAATTATGCTTCTTTTTCAATTTTGCCCCTTAGCATCATGAAATAGGGTGCTCCACAAACGCTTCGAAACCACCGTGACAAGACACAAGCAGACTGCATGTGTGAATGGCTTTATAAGTCTGCATAAAGTCAACTGGGATGGACTGTCGCTCCCATGTGACGCTTGACCTGAATAAATGTTGCATCTTGCTTGCTCTTGTTTCATATTTTCTTGTGTTTTTTTTTCTTTCTCAATTTTTGCATCTGCGTGTCACAAGGCCATCAGAGATGGCAGGAACAGGTGCTATTCCTGCTCATTTTACAATAACGCCACTGCGAGACCATCCATCGTCCGACCATCTGTGGATGACATTTCACTCACCGATGTCATCTGTTGGCATTTCCGCCGGCGCCTTTTTTTTCCAACTTCAACCACGCCTCCATAAATGACCTCTCTCCTGGCCAGCAAACAGGGCCCCCCGTCCCTGGGGTCCTGACCCCGAGCAGAGGCCCGCCTTTGCCAGGCATGGGAGGAAATGCCACTCAGCAGACGGCCATATTCAAACCTCACATTTGTGTTCACATATGTGTGTAATGCATTATTGATGGCCCGGAAAAGGGTGCAGTCCCCTCAAGAATCCGCTCGGTTTCACTCAGCTGTGACGTCCCACAGGAACAAAAAGACACATTGCTGGAGTCTCCTTCGTGATGCAGAACGGTACACTTGTGCACTGACGCAACAATGAACACGACGGCCTTTTATTTGTGTCCACTTCTGTGGAAAATGAACGTTTCATCCCTGAATTTGGGTTTCGTCGTTGACTGTAACTCGCACTCAAACGGAAACTTTGACCATGCCTTGTTGCATATGGTGAGCTCCAGAAGGATTTGGTTTTAAGCGTGGATGAAACTCCTAAAGTCTGGCATCCATGGATCGCAAAAATCTCCCATTCTAAGGTTTGTCTATTGTGCTTCCTGGAATTGATATTCACGATCACTGAGTGGGAACTGAACCCATGTCTGCACTGAAGGCAGGTAAATGTACCGCGACACCACCGACTTGATGTATGGACTTAAAAATATATAAATAAATAAAATCTGGAGCTCTAAAACAAGTTAGAAGGACACCTGGAAACGGGGCCAAGTGAGCCTTGGTGGTTGCTTCAAACCAACACCGAAGGCTAACTGCTTTTTTTGCCAACATGCGTTCTTGAGATCAATTTCATGATGCACCGAAAACGATTTGTGCTGAATTTCGTACTTTTTAATTTGTCAAGTCGCTGCACACAATAGAATCATCTGGATTTATTTATGTATTTTAATGTTTTTATGTACTTAAAAAAATGGGTCTGATGATTTTATTTCTTTCAAAATGAAATCCAATGAAATGAATGCAGCATATATTTTTGTTTTCAGTGTAGACATAACTGCTACATTTAAAGTTGCAAAGTGATCATAGTTTTGCAGGTTGAAGAAACAACAAACTACATTTTATTTGAAAATTTTGGATTTTAAAAATCCAGATCTCTCGTTCTGCACAAAAAGACCCCAAAGTGGCCACTTGTCAAGGAACATATTGGCACACAATTGAGCCTAATACCGATTTCAGCGTTGTGCATAATATCTCCGTCGTGTTGCTGGCACCTTCACAGATTATCTTGGATTATTTTCGATTTACCTTGGTCTCCTTTTCTCCAGTTGTTCTATTTGGTACGCATGCTCTTAAAGCTAGATAATGCCAGGCGGCTCCTGGGGGGACGAGAGTAGGCACTTTCGCGGCCAAGTTGACGGCGAACGTGAATTCTCACCCAGCTAATTATCAGCTCGGAGCATAATGAAGGCTTATAGATGAGCAAACATAATTAGCAGGCATTATGCAGACCTAATGGAGGCTGGGTGGGTAGGTGAGGTGGGGGGACGGGCGCGAACAGGTGAGCGTGTATGCGGCCTTTTGTTTATGAGCTGGCGGTGTACCGTAATGAGCCAGGAGCAAGAGAGTTGATTAGTTGTGACCTAAATGTGTTCTTAAACTGCTCCGATGGCGATACCCTCTGACGCGATATCCGCTCGAGCATGGCCCGTCACTCGATATTCGCACGCACAGCGTTCACCTTCCACAATCTCCAACGCATAATATAATGGCGTTTTTGTCTTTGAGAGAGACAATCGTTAGGCATACACACTGTTGAAACATGTAGGGATGGAGAACTTCACTGTATGCAGCGTTGGGCGAAAATTCAGTGTCAATCTATCACGAGGCGGCCCGGTAGTCCAGTGGTTAGCACGTCGGCTTCACAGTGCAGAGGTACCGGGTTTGATTCCAGCTCCGGCCTCCCTGTGTGGAGTTTGCATGTTCTCCCCGGGCCTGCGTGGGTTTTCTCCGGGTGCTCCGGTTACCTCCCACATTCCAAAAACATGCATGTCAGGCTGATTGGACGCTCTAAATTGTCCCTAGGTGTGAGTGTGGGCGTGGATGGTTGTTCGTCTCTGTGTGCCCTGCGATTGGCTGGCAACTGATTCAGGGTGTCCCCCGCCTACTGCCCGGAGATGGCTGGGATAGGCTCCAGCACCCCCCACGACCCTAGTGAGGATCAAGCGGTTCGGAAAATGGATGGATGGATCTATCACGATAGACATGCATGCTTTATTCTCAAATGGGTCTTGGGGGTGCTGGAGCCTATCCCGGCTGTCTTCGGGCAGTAGGCGGGGGACACCCTGAACCGGTTGCCAGCCAATCGCAGAGCACACAAAGACGAACAGCCGTCCGCGCTCACGCTCACACCGAGGGACAATTTAGAGTGTTCAATCAGCCTGCCATGCATTGTTTTGGAATGTGGGAGGATCCCGGAGTACCCGGAGAAAACCCACGCAGGCCCGGGGAGAACATGCAAACTCCACACAGGAGGGCCGGAGCTGGGAACGAACCCACGACCTCTGCACCGTGAGGTCGATGCGCCAACCACTCGATCACCGGGCCGCCTGCCATGCCATCACAATCAGGTAAAACATATCCTGCGGCAAAAAGGAGCCGACAACGATTGATCACCCGTAATGCACGCATTCCACGACAGAATTCGTTCGCTACACTTTGTATGAACAGCTAATGGAGGTTAATATAATTGTATCCACAATGAGGTAACGTGTCTTCGGCAAATAAGCCTGCTTGATGAAATCCACCTAAATCCCGTTACATCACCTGTGCCACAACTTAGACCACCTCCAATCTGTATTCACAATCAGCTATTTTCATTATGTGTGTGAATGGGTAGATATGTTTGTGATGCTCAGATTCCAACACATCATTCTTTGCACAATGGTGTGTGTGTGTGTATGTGTGTGTATGTGTGCGTGCGACAGTAGTAATCAAAGTATACCTAAAAATGTGGCATTGTTATCGTCCTTCAGGGAGTCAACCATTGATCATCCGGCAGAGTATCGGCATGGCGGCTCATTTACGATGAGACACGGCCGGGCCGGGAAGCCACTGAGGTTGCTTAGAGGACCTAATAATTGGGCACATGTCATCCGTCGAGTGAAATAGTGCTCCCGGCGGCCGCAGCGGAAATCCCGTGCTAATCGGAAAGGCGGCAGGAGTAAATCTGCCACGCCGTACAAAAACTGCGATGCGCAAGTGCGCGCTTACAGTCAATCGAGTTGGACTCTGACTGCCTGGTCGGCGTACGGAATGAACATGATCGCGATAACGTCCCCCCTGAAAGGAAGCCTTTGAAAACAAGGCCTAATTAAAGGAGTTATCTTTGAGTAAGCGCGCAAGAGCGTCCTCGCGCGCGTCCCTCGTGAGCGGGCGTATTGGATGCACTGAGAGGCTTCAACATGTTTGATTGTGAGCGGGATTACACTCATTTGTCGATTTGTCCACCGCTCTCTGTGTTTGAATGAATGGACATTGTGCGAAAGGGTGATTAATAGTTTGGGATTTTTCATTGTCATCGTTTTTAATTCGTTTTGACTTTTGCTTTTTGAATTCAGCTCGTTTTAATTCGTTTCTAAAGCAGGTTTGTTAGTTTTTAAAATGTTGTCAAACATGCTTCATTTTAGTGGAGTGTTTATTAGTTTTAGTATTAGTTTTAGTTTTTTTCATGGTAGGTTTTTTTTTTTCCGGGTGCAAGATAAAAAGAAAAAGATCACCAAGTATTAGAGTCAAGCAAACTACAATTACCATTTTCTTTTTTAGGCGGTTAGGGCCTTTTTTGGGGACACAAATTAAAAAAAATAAAATAACAATTAGGTTTGAAAATACACTTAGATCCCCATCCCCAGTGAAAAGCGGAGTTCCATGTTTTCATTTATTATTGATATGTGAATGGGCAAATGAACAAAACATTTCCTTGAGTCTGTATTTCCTCGCTTTGACCTCTACCGTTGGCAGAATTAATGGTGAAAGTTTGGGAGCTTTGTTACAAGCAGTCGTCCAGACCTTGCTCACTGTCGGGACTATTTTGGAGAAGGACAACCCGAGCGGTCGATGATGAACAACCGCACGCCGGGTTCATCATCATCACCGTGTTGTTGATTTGCTTTGAAGGTCAAAGAATCCATCTGTTTTTCGGTCACATATTCAATAGGACGGGAGATTGCGGCTGCATGCTGGGGAGGAAATTCATCAAAGGTTGTTTAGCTTTGGAAACAGTCACAATGACATTGTTGTGCTAGTTTCCGTTGAGAACATAAAGCTGTTATTTAGGACTGTACATAACATTTTGTGTCAAAAGTGTGCATGCGAGCGTGCGATCAAGCAATGGATTGATTGATCTTTACTCTACATACAAGCACTTTGTATGAAGCAACGGGGCTTTTCAAGTGCTATCGTAC
The DNA here is from genome assembly GCF_054856545.1 of Hippocampus guttulatus. Taxonomy (NCBI): domain Eukaryota; kingdom Metazoa; phylum Chordata; class Actinopteri; order Syngnathiformes; family Syngnathidae; genus Hippocampus; species Hippocampus guttulatus. The sequence continues at coordinate 24,707,923 of NC_141263.1, read as the reverse complement.
TAAAGTTGAGTTGAGATTTTGGTGTGTCCTGAAAAGTCATGATCGTGGAGGAAGAAGGATTACGCCTGACGCCAGCGATTCATCATATCATGTGATAAGTTCCAAGGATGATTTCACATTTTGCGTTTTAAAACAGTGCCCCCCCAACCTTTTTCCATTTTTAAAATGTATTATTATTATTTTTTGTGTGTGTCATGGGCCTGTTTTGACAAGTGCATGATTTTTTTCGATGGACCAGTTGTGGGGTTGACCACAAAATAAATAAATAAAATAAAATCCATTGCTTCTGAAGCATTGCGACGGACAAGAAAGGTAATTATAGAGTTCACCAATTCATTTCAAACATCTGTATTCAACAATATCACCAATTTCAAACAACATAAAGTAACACAGAATGACTAAAATTAGACTTCATTAGTGTTATCAAATCTCATAAGTGAGGCTCCGTGAAAATATCGACGATGTCCGGTGGTACGCATTAGCATTGTGAAATCTACGGCCAAGCACTTGTTAGGTTCTACGTGCGTGTCTGTAGCCATTGAGCGACCATTCTTCTACACTCGCTTGCATGAAGTCTTTTATGATGCGACCGCAGGCATATTGAATGGCTGCTTTTTAATCCAGCCAATATGAATCGACATCCTTGTATCACCCACCCTCCCACTCCACCTCCCAACTGTGACCAGTCCACTGCAGGTGCTTAACCTCATCTACTCTATTCCCCGACTCTAAATGTCACCCCCCCTGTGGCTGACCACTAAGGCCGCCCTGTGTACATTATTAAAGCCATAGCAATGGCCTCCCATTCTTCCTCTCTGGTGGATCCATACTCCGCGGGGGGCGGGGGGCACCTCTTCCTACTCCCCCATCATCCTCACCGCTTTATCAATCTCATCGCTTTTATTCTTTTATTCTGCTATTTCGCTGCCTGTTTGGTTCTTTGTAATGCACTAGCCTCAGTGTGTGTGTGTGTTTTTTTTTACTTACTGTGCAATATCACTCTCCTTGCATGTGGTGTTGAAAAAGGTCTCGGAGGGGACTCCAAATATATGGCTTGAAAGAACAACGTCGATGCACAGCTAAAAAGAAAACAAACAAACAAAAAAAAAACGCTTGGCTCAGCTTTTGAAATACAACAATACCAACAAAAAAAGATAGTTCAAATGGCCATTTTTTTTCTTTTTCTTTTCATTCGGCTCAAAATACACACTGTCGTCTTTAGCCCCGCTGCCATTTTGTTTTCTTCCTTTCTCATGGGTTTCCAACATTTTTAAATGTAATCTTGGAGGGTGTCCCCTAACTTGAAGGGCGTTGTTAGTGCAGTGCTCAAACCTTGTATGAAATTTTACATGATGCATTGGAATGGACAGAACTTGCAGTTCTATGCTCACTTGTATGTTTGCATGCGAACAAACATACGGTAGGTGTCAGTACATGTCAATGAATAGAATGACAGATGTCTAATTAGTGTGTGTGTATCTGGATATGGATAGACTGATTTACTTTCTACTACTTTCTGCTTGTTTGTCCCCCCCCCAAAAAAAACATGCTGGCATCTATCGCCCCACTGGCATTTTGTTTTTCCTTTCTCATGCATGTCCAGCAAAAGTAATCTTTGTAGAGTACAACAATAATAAAAGGTCTGGCTCTCAAATGTTTGCCCTCTGTTTTAATGTTGGTTTAGTTCAACCTCTGTGAAATTGTCTTTTTGTTGGCATTTGCTTGAGCCTTATCACACTTTATGACTGATTTGCAACAATAATTTGGATTAACACATGCAACATTTGTACACATGACCATATTCGTTTTAATAGCAGCTGCCTAACTAAATAAATAAATAAACAAACAAACTTTGGTTATGTTTTTCATGTGTTTGAACGTCACTCTGAGCAAACAGCCGAAACTTCAAAGACAAAGGCATTAAAGTTTGTACACTTCGTACAACCGACAACATTTTTTAAGGACTCGGAAAGGCAAACAAAATATGGACGACCAAACGACGACAGAGAGTGACTGTTGTGCAAACCTACAAAGCATTTGCCAGTCAAGAAAAAGGCTGTCGGTCGTGAGTGAGACAGGATGCTCACGCTTTTTGTGGCTTCTTCAGCAATGCCTGCCATGGCATACTTACGAATCACAAATCAGATCAGATCACCTTTATTAGTCCAATGGGGGGGAATGTGTGTTGTTTCAGCAGCAATAATGGATACATGGGGGGGGGGGGGGGGAATTGATTGTACTCGGGTCCATTAACACAACATACACATTCACCTGTACACAGCGAAGAGAGAAGAGAAGCACACATTGTGATTTTCTTCTAATGAGGCCATAAATATCAGGCTTGAATTTCCAGAAGACAGAAGGAGAGATGGAAGTGAGAAGTGTAAAAAGAAGGTTTCCTCAGAGGATTCAAATGTGGGCTCCGACACTCTTTGGGTTACTGTTGGATTCAAACATGTCCGAAAAAAAGGGGAGAAATATTGATCACTAATCCTGAAGCTTTTCAGTGCCCACATTTTATCAGTAGAAAGGCTTTATAGAACATGAAAAGTGAGATGGACACCATCAGTGACCGACTGGGATGCAGTGGCTACTGTGGTAAACTATGAGCGCTGTTTGCAGGACTCGGTCTTCTCATTCCCCGCATAGCCCATCATTGATACTGTGAAAAGGTAGCAAGACTTCAATGCACTGAGGAAAAAAATAAATACAATCCCCACAGTGCACTACATTTCGAGAAATGGGGCTGCCGTGGCTGCCAAGAACATCGTGTAACGTAAGCGTAGCTTTAGCGACGTAGCGGTAGAAACCTGTACACGTCTCTCACATCCTGTTTCAGTAAATGATCAAAGAAGAAGATGCAAGTTACGTTGTTACATATAGGATAGTAACAGTAGATGTGTCAATGGAAGAAGGAAAAAGGTAAGGAAATGGAAGTTTTCAGTGTAGCAATAACATCGTGAAAAGATACGCATCTAGCATGCCCAAGCTACTCAGCCCAATATGGATATATAATAAAGAAGAACAGGAAATGTCTGCTACTTGCGATAGATTGGGAGCGCCGCGACACATTCACCTTGTATCACAGGTCGTGGCTTCTCAGTACACTACGGCTAAATAACACATGTAAATGGTGACATAATGAAAGTATATCAACAAAGCTAGAAGGTATAAGATAAGATAAGATAAGATATCCTTTATTTGTCCCACACTGGGGAAATTTACAGCCTCCAGCATATCCACAGTATATCTGTGCTCTTGCCTTAGCCGCCCCGAGCTCATGTGCGACAGATCGTGTTTTTGTCACATACAAACACACAGTACGATATCAATTTATATATCAACTTGCGAAGCCTTTGCAGAAACAAAGTGCTTGAAATAAGGTTTCGAATTTGAAAGCAATTTTCAGGTAACGTGAAGGACCACGTTCCTCTCAAAGAGCCCCTCCTATTTGCTTCAAACGCTATCGAGAATAAATGTTATTAACTCAATAATCCATCCATGGAATTGAAGGTACACTATTTCTCCCAGCAAATCCTTTGTGTCTTGTGATTGAGTCAAACGGTTCCGCCGAAGTTAGAAGAACTAATTAAATTGTTTAAGCGTGAAGGGGAGCAATACTTTCCAGACTGAGGTTTTGGGATGAAAAGTAAATAGATACTGTTCGGAAAAGAGACGCTTTTTGTCACTGGACAAATGTTCCTCCGACCTGCTATGGAAAACCAGCCACGTCCATCTCTTTTGTAAGTTATCAGTGTCATTGTTTATGTGGTTTTGTCATTCGTGGGTAAAGCACCTTCCAATGACACAATGTAATGCAGTAGCTTTTACATTCAAAATAATATATAGATAGCGAGAGAGAGAGCGAGAGCACGGTAGTCGACTGGTTAGCACGTCGATCCCAGGCCCTGGCCTTCCTGTGTGGAGTTTGCATGTTCTCCCCGTGGCTGCCTGGGTTTTCTCTGGGTACTCCGCTTTCCTCCCACATTCCAAAAACATGTATGGTAGATAAATTGAACAATCTAAATCAGGGGTCTCAAACTCAGTTCCAGTTCAGCTCAATTCAAATGAAGGAAGTGATGCTTCCTCGTGTAGTGTTCCATTGTGAGCAGATGTGTTCAATAAAGATTTCTTTTTTTTAAAAAAAGGGCGTGGGTTCTGTTTTCGAACAAATCGGTTTTCCAACAGCCTTCTGGAACGGATTATAATCGAAAACCGAGGTATGACTGTAAACGGATTCGGGGGGAAAATGTATTTGTGTGTGTGTGTGTGTATATATATATATATATATATATATATATATATATATATATATATATATAGAGAGAGATAGAGAGAGAGAGAGAGAGAGAGAGAGAGAGAGAGGGTGGCATGCTGGTCAATATTCAACACAATTGATTTATAGGAGGCACCTTTCAGGAACGTTTGTCCACGCTTCATTTCAGACAAAAACAAACAAACGGTGTTTATAGCTCTTGGGGTTGCACCTTGCCTTGTCCTTGCCCCACCCCCCCACCATGTCAGATTTTATTCTTGCATTATTTGACGGCTATCATGCAGGAATTACCCGGGCGGCCATTTGGCTCGTGTTTTTGTCATCCATTTGCGAGGCAGAATGGGGAGGGGATGGGGCGACGGCTAGGGGCCTCGGGACCGGCTGCAAAAATCAATTGGCTAGAAATGACATCTGCCAGCATGTGCCACGGGGGCCGCTCGCAGGTACCATAAATGAAATCACGACGTCCTAATTGCGTGCTGATTTATGCACTTGTCTTGGTGCATCTTCCTGGCTCAGGCCGAGCTAGTCGCCCGGCGGAACCCCCGCCGGGGCCCGCTCGGTCATACATAACCCATTTATTTATTTATGCTGTCCCTTCAGATCCCTGGCATCACCGGGGGATATGCAGCGGTGACACGCCTCTTCCTTACCCTCTCTTCTCAACCCTTGCCTTCCACTCCGCATTTGATTAATTCACTTTTTTTTTTTTCTTGGGCGTTCTTGCGGCAGTGGTGGCGTGTAAAAATGAAACGGCCGCACAGACAACTGTCACTCCGCTCAAGTAGGATAAATATGTCCACGCTTGCAGTGGTAACAGCTTTCTTGCTTTTTTTTTATGTTGGCTTTCCATTTTTTTTTTCTTTAATAAAGTCAAGTAAAGACGCCAATGCCATTTTTGTTGTCAGAAGACAAAGCTGATAGATCCAGTCAGAATCAATTTGTGTTTGTAAACCAGAAATCACACAACCCCGCCACCCATCCACCCATCCATCTTCTGAACCGCTTATCCTCACCCCCAATTGTTTTTGAACATTTAGCCACCAAGGCCATTTATTTATTTTACATGCCAACATTAAATTTGACATGCATGTCTATCGGGAAAAGCCCTGCAAAGAAGAACCCATGCTCGATAAAACACGGAAGGTTGGAGGAGGACATTTGAGGGTCCCCTGAAAATGTCGGGGGTAAGATTCAGCCCCTGAGGCTGAACACATCACTTTGGTTTGAAGTATGCCATGTTTGAGTCAATGGTCCATTTCCATTTAAGCGAGCCAATTTTGAGCCAAACATGCCACATGATACCCCAAAGATGCAATGATGTCCTTTATTCCCCAGAGAGGTATGACAGGATGACGCGAAAATTCCTCGTCTTTGCACCTTCTTCTGCTCCTACCACCCATAAACGAGGAATATCGCCCTTCTGTTTGATTTTTTTTCCTCATCATCGTTCAATTCCTTTTGGCAGTGGTGTCCTACAGCTTGAACTTTGGATTAATTAAACATGAGAAACTGCGAGCAAAAGGTGTGCACCAGGCCGCCGGGCATCAAAAATTCATATGGGCCTCAGGGGGGTGGGGGGGGCAAGGCTGAAACGTATCGAGTTGAGTTCATCTCGTCCATCCTGACACCTCGAGGACAGTCCTACGAGGGGGTGGAAAGGGTTTGTGGGGACCATGAGGACAAGACACGCCCTGTTTTGATGACATCACAGCTCTGGCAAAAATCCCCCATTCTTTTTAATGGTTATGCTAGCAGGGGTGAGCGAGAGATACACTGATGGGAAGAGAGTCGAATGAAATGGACTTACGAGAATAAAGATCAAGAGTGAGACAGCGAGAGAGCGAGCGGAGCAAATGTGCAAGCAATTTCTGGGATGTAAAAAAAATAAATAAAAAAGTTGCCAGTAAATGACCTCCCAGAAATTGGGCAGGGAGGGAGTCGAAGGGAACGAGACAAATTGGACAGCAGCACGCCTTGAAGCCATCGAAAACACGTCAAGACAGAGCTCCCCGCTAAAAGTGACTTCTCCCAATATTTGTCTCGCCTTTGCCGCTACGTGTCAACATGGTGGACGGCGGCGTCGGTGGTGGACGAACTGGGGGGTGCGGCTCCTATCATTTAATGCCGTGAACAGCCCTGCTTTTTCCAGCTCATTAGCCGTCCCCTTCTTTGTCCCAGACCATTTGATAGCAGCATTAATCGACGGCTCCGCTAGGCTTCCTCTGCCTATTTACCGCTATTTCATGAAGATTACACCACTCAACCGTGGAAATGTATGTCCTCCACCTCACACCCGCCATTTTCCGGACTAAACTCGCTCAAGTGCTTCATGATAAACTTCTGCGAGACACGGGCAAATTGACCCTCCGTTTATGTTGTGGGTCAAATTTGAAAGTTTCAGTAACAATCACAAAATAGATGCATCTACGATACTTGTACTTATTGGGAATGATCTTGGCAAAAAATGATGTAGTAGCAGGTTGTACGTTTTCTCCTAAACCTTGGGCATCAGTTCTTGGGACATTTTCATGCATCGTGTTCAGAAACCAAATTTTGTATGAATCTGTGAAACTAGTCTCAGAGATCATTCATTTTTCTTACTTGCCCTAGGCACTACTGACATTTTTTTTTGATATACAGTGATCCCTACTATTTCGCGGTTTGTTTATCGCGGCTTCAGTGCATCACGGATTTTTTCAAACATATTTTTAAAAAAAAGTCCACAAACTGTCCGCGAGAAGCAGCTAAAGTCAGCAAAACAACAGCGAGTCATATAGAGCAACATATACAGTACTACATTTATATGTTTATTGTATTTTGTTATTCATACACTAACCTAACCTAACTTATACATGTTTAAATCTATTAGTATACAGCATTAAGTAATGTTAATTACTACAAAATATACTTCTACATGCATGTATACCATTAAATTTGGCCTTATAAATATGTTTTATAGTCATAGACATGTACATGTAGGGGGGGTCGCTACTTCGTGGATTTTCGTTTATCGCAGGTGGTTTTGGTCCCCATTAACCACGATAAACGAGCGATTACTGTACGTACAAAATACATCAGTTTTCAGCACAATACACGTTATTAACAAAATCGCAACGGTTTCTGGCATATCGAGACCCTGAAAAGGTTTTGTAGCCTTTTTGTGTGGGTCAATTTAAACATCAACCAAAATAACGATGGAGGCTGAATGGATCCTGATAACAGCTTTCCTTGGAGGAGGTAATCCTTAGCACTTTTTGAGCAAAACACGCATGGTACGCATTCTTTCTCCTCCGCATCCTTGGAACATTCAAAACATATTCGGATACTGATTCGTGGCTCGCTCTATTGCAGTACTCACATCAGTTTTCAGCCTTCATGATGAATTCATTCGTCTGATTGACAACTCTTGTAGACGGTAAGGCCTGAGAAAAGACTCCAACTTCTGAAAATATTAATACCACAAAATCCGGCGTGCATCTTCATCTTGACAGGATGACGTTATTTTTTGCTACTGTTGCGTTGGCAAAACTACCAAGTTACCCAACAACAATTTGGTTTCCTTGCTGCCGTTTGGATCTTCGCTGGGAATCTTCTGCCTGGCAAAGAGATTCAGCCGAGCGAGGAATGTGCGGACGGCGGTACAAATAAGACACCTCGCCGAACGTAAACTGTCTGCCGCTTGTTTAACAAGTGATATCAGGGAGCCGTCGTGGCCCTATCGTTTCAGCTAACCGCCGCCTGTCAACGCGTCAATTGTGTGGCAAAGCGTCTCTTTTCCCACCTCCTCTGCAGATGCCACAACAGGGGGGGGGGAAGCAATTACGCATGCCGCTAGCGTGTCTTGTCTGGAATAAAAAAAAGGCGCCTGTTGACCCAAAGGCGTTAATAAATAAATAGCGTCTGTGCCGCCTCATTTATGAGCATACATGTTGCGTCGTCATGGTGATACAGCACACATTTTTTAAAAAAGTGCCTCAAATCCAGTGAAACTCTAAACAGGTGTCTATTTGGCAAAATGTAGAGCTACCAAATGTTAAAGAAATCATGTTTTTGAACATGAACATGTTTTTTTTTTGTCTTTAAAACTTTAAATGGTCTCACCCCACCTGACCTCTCTGAACTCCTCCACCTCTATGTACCTGGCCGTTATTAATAGCCATCTTAAAACACGTCTTCATTCCACGGCTTTCCACTCAGCATGAGACTCAGATTGCATTAGTGTTTTATTCTGTTTTTAATTGATTAACTTATTGTTTAAACTGTGTTTTTAGATGCGATTTTTTTTACTTTATGAACAGTCCTGCATGAACCATGATGGTTTAAAATTTGGAAATTAATTTAAAAATGTTTTTGGAATTTTGGACAACCATCACACATGGTGTCATTCACAAACTCAGCTTCTCTCGGACCTCAATTCAGTGAGCTTCATGAATTAATTTGTGCTTTTTTTTTTTTTTTTTTTTTTAACAATTACTGCAAAAGAAGCCCAGCCTCAACCTCAACAGATGGGTCGAGAAAAAGAAAAACAATAACGAGGCGTTGTGGACTCACATTCCAAACATTCCAGCTGACAAAATGATTACACACCATCAAGTCAAAAGACGTGCCGTGATTAGAAAGAACGCAAGCATTTTTACTCTCTTTCATTTTATTTATTTATTTAGCTGTTGGTGTTCTATTTATTTATTTATTTATTTATTTATTTGCAGACGGGGCGCCGGCTGTCAATATGCGCGGCCACGATGGTGCGGAAACGCTGCCAGTTCCAATAACGCAGCCCAGAGATCAGCACAATGAAAGGTGACCTTGGCATAATTGAGATTCATCAAGAGAGGAAAAATCCCGGGACCAGGCGGCTGGAGTGACAGCACCCGCCACTCCACCGCCCGCCCCACACCAAAAAAAAAAAAAGAAAGCCACACCATCATAAATACTACTTGCATTTTATGAGGGGGAGGAGGGCAGACAACTGTTGTGAGGCATGGGACTGAATCGCAATGTCGGTGATTCATTTCGGTCCAACTCACACGAAGCCATTCCAGCTTGGCTGGGATTGGATTGGAGGTACGGATTTGAGTTGTTCCGTTCTGTTTATTTCCATTGTGCAAATTGGATATTACCACGATGAATAACTCGCTACAGGAGCCATTGCATAAATTATATGACACATACAATGTACAGGTCTGTTCTTGACAGAATGGGCCTTGAACTTCATCCCCAGTCGTGACACTCAGCTTTCAATTCACATGCGTAAAATTCCAAATGCGTTTTTTTTTCCCCAATTCAAATTCAAAATGAGAGAGTAAAATCACTTTCATCAATTCGAACATTAGCTATGTTGTCGTTGGGGTGTACAGTCGGTAGAAAATGATTTGCAAAACATTGTATTCTGTTTTTCTTTATATTTTACACAACGTCCCGACTTCTTTGCAGTTGGTGTTTGTAATTTGTCATTTTTATGTTGTAACTACAGAGGTTAAAAAAAAAAAAAAAGTATCAAGTATATTTTGATGAAGGAGTAGAGTAGAATGAACTTATTTACGAGTAAAACTCGTGACAGAAATAAACACTCTGGACATGGGGAAAAATACACTTAAGGACAAGTGTAAAGGACTGCACGTTTACAGTATATGCCAAATTGTTGCAATATTAGACCTTTACTTTTGACTTCTTTTTAAGCAGAAGTCTTATTTTGAAGGAAAACGGAGAGGGATAACGACTGATGAGACGGTGATTTGATAGTGCAGATCGGACGATTCGGAAAAGCTGAAACAGATTCGCCGATGACAGAAGTAAGAGTTTAAAAGTACTTGGCCCGGTTGAAAGTTGCAACAAGGTAAATATTTGTGTTTATCTTTCTATAAACTGATGTTTGTGATTAGAAGTTATATGTACGTAGATAAGTGCGACTCATGGCGCCATATTTGTTTTTCATTCTAGCTCTTACGGTGTGAGAGGTTGAGACGGCACGAAAGGAATAAAAAGGAAACTCCCGACCCCCTGTCAAGCCGATACTACAGCACAGTATTTGTACTTTGTTACTTCACACTCCGATGGCCTTGTGCCGTCCTTTAGCCAAGATCACGCAGGCTCATAAATGGTTCTTCCAATAGCCCCGCACGCCTCCCCCAATGATTAACATGGCCTGAATTAAGCGGATGAGATAACAGACTGGAAGCACACAATGACAGCTCTCCATCATGTCAAACGTGAGCAGAAGCGCAACTCTGGAGGGACCGGATGAATAAAACGTGTTGGCACATATTGGGGCTGGATTATTGCGTCCTTTCAGACCTGCACAAGATGCACGTCGGGGCTCCCTAGACGTCGACGACAACAATGACCCACATTCTGCTTGGGCAACCCTCCTGGCTCGGTCTGAAAAAGAGGTTTGCGAGAGACAACGCGAGCGCGGCACCTGAAGGCAGGGCCAGCTGCTCCGTTTATCAATATTTGCCGCTGTGAGAACATCTTTCATGTGATTTTTCCCTTTGAAATGATGCACGAGGGCACAGATGTGAAAAGGTAGCAACGCTTCAGCTGTGGAGTACTCGGAAGGAAAAAGATGTCACATCATTCAACGCAAATGAGCATATTCACGGTTTGGCGTTCGCAGATATGCCTATTTACTGGTTTTTGGAATTCGTCGTCCATTGTTTAGCAAGGAACGTGCCATCTTGTGTACAAATCTTCCTGTGTCAAATGTAGATTTTCACTCTTCGCGGCATGCCCCTTGTCCTCCGCGAAGGTCGTAGTGTGCACAAAATTTTTTGGAAAATGTAGAAATTGACAACTTAACAGTATTCAAATTTTCAAGATCAATCTCATAACACCCCAGACAGCAGTTAAGCATCAGCAAAGGATTGGCAATTACATTTAGACTTGGCTGGGGCGCCAAATGAAAAGACATCAGAAAGTCAATTAATGCCCTGAAAATTTTTGAATTGGTCCAGTCGCTTTTCACTTTGAGCATTTATAGCACATCCATTCGCTTTGACAAAATGTGAGGAAAAAAAATTGACGGGTGCTTAATTAAAGGTTACAGCTTGACATAATTGTGCATGACAAGTCAATTACAAAGCGCCCGTTATTCAATCACAATACACATGGAGGGCCTTGGTCCCTTGCAGGACTGGCCAATGTGGTGCCCCATTCCTGAAGGATGGCTTTTCCTAAAGAACGTCATCAGCTTGAAGTCCTTCATAAATGCATGCACACATCCACGCAAGGTTAAACTTCACAGGGACCCAGAGGGGAAACTTGAGGTACTCCAAATGAGGGCATAAGGACCTGCCATTCATGTCAAGAGATGGTGGCTCTCCCAAGAGTTTTTTTTCCCATGATTACTAATGAGATAGCTCCCACTTGGACATTCTTACATTTAAATGTAGGCTGAGCGATATGGCTTATTAGCAATTGGTTTAGCTTACTTATTTACAAAAATGGCTCTGTTGGTCTTTCCTCAAAAAAAGGATCAATGGAACCCTCAAGTCTCAGGTAGTCAGGAAGTTTGCTCCTGGTAACTAGACTTTGACAATGCATGGTGACGAGGCCTCACATTAGTAACATAATGTGAGCACTTTGATAAATGGGCTAACAGCAGCTAAAACTACTCAAGTACATTGGCTGTCTTGGACCAGAAAAAAAGGCTTGCTAATTTTAAGGGATGGAACTTTCTATGATGTTGATCAAGTGCACCCACTGGCATGTGATCGTCTTTATCGACGATAACATTGGTTAATCCTGCTTTCTGTGCAGGATGTTATTGATGATTAGAATTTTGGAACAAATGAATACAAGGAAAAATCCTTCCATCCCACCAAAAATAAGTGTTGTGCAAGTGTCAGAACAGTTGTCAAACATCTTTCACAGTCAATTTACCACAAGTGTTGCCATCTTAGAGCAAAGAGCAGAATACATAACGGCGTGAATAGCAAACCATGAACAAGCACCAAATTCCTCCCAGAAAATTTAGGAGTTCTCCGAAGGCAACTTTGATTGACTTTTCTGTCCCCAGTTTTTTTTTTTTTGTCCAATCTGCGCGAATGACAATTCAACTACGTTCAAATTTAAATGGACTGACCCTTCAGTTTGTAAATCAACACGTAGTTGTTGTCAAAGCCAGACGAGTTCATTTTTCGACTGAATACTCGGCTAAGGGGAGAAGATAACTTCCTACGTCTGCGTTTTCTGGGTCAGCCTTAATCAAACGTCACATTCTGCGGCCCAGTGACAGTCTCAGATAGCAGCCATCACTCAACCCACTTCGCCGGCCCGACTTCATCCTTCACCTCCTCATCCTAATGGACTGCAGACCGCAATCTTTTCCACAGGTGGAATACTTTTTCAAGGTAGCTTTAATTACACAATCATTTCCTATTCACGGCCAACATATTCGTCACCATTTGGCTCATTGCTGGCAGTCTGGGCGATGACTTTTTACCCAGGCGAAATGGAGTTGCGCGTCCTAAGGATCGAGACGATTGTGGAGGCGCGCAAAGATTGTACCCATAGGGGCATAGAGAGGCATTTCTTAGATGGTGTTACTTTGCCTCCCTTCGACTTGTCATCACTTTCACAATTACTCTCAGAGTAATTGCGCTGGGAAGTGTTGATTCATACGCCGCCTTTAAAAGCTCCCCGAGCTATTAATCTTTGCCTGGCTCGTTCCGTAATTATGAAGTTATACGTGTTCATTTAAACTGTCAACACAGCCATCTCCTATAATTGACTCATTGTTGGGTCATCTGTGTGTCCCTCTTTTGACTGCTCTGGTCTCGTCACATTCGATTTGCAGAATAAAAATGACACCCAAACATGACGACAGGAGATATGCTAAAACTGACTGACAAATCCCATTAACCGAAGCAAAATAAGTGAAAACAACTGTAGAAGCAATGTTAATGTATCTCAGTACAGCAAGGCACTCCCAAACGATTTACAAAGTGCTACGGCCTTCCCATGGTACTACAACGTCATTTTTTTAACACAATCTCCTTTACTTGAAAAAGATGGTTATTTGGTTTCTCAGTATATTTGTGTGTGGAAGAAGTATAAAAGCAATCTAATTGGATGCTGAGTGGATTCTACGAACTTCTGTGACACCGACATTACGTGTTGCTGTGATCTCATCTTTTGAATGGTTTTAGGGCGGACTACTTAGAGCCAATCCCGAGAGAGAGTCATGCGATATCAATTATGCCAAGTGCTTGATCTTGAAGTTCTAAAAACTTTCTCCCTCAGGATTTTCTGGGAAGAGCAGAATTGATGGTTTTGTCAATCAGAGCAAATCGTCCAGGTCCTGATAAGCAAAGCAGCCCCAGATCATCACACTAACGCAACCAATGTCTGATTCATGGTGTGGTATTCTTCTGAAATGCTGTGTTAAAAAGTACATTTGCGCCAGATGTAACAAGACATACACCTCACAAAAAGTTCAACTTTGGTCCCTTTGTACTCATCTCAACTGTATTTACGGAGTACTTTAAAACAACGCCCGCTGTATACAAAGTGCTGTACATGGAGCAAAAATTATTCATACAACAACAAACAATAAAGTAATCATAAAGACAGTATAAAGCACAAAAACAGTGAAACTAAAAATCAAGTCTTATCCTGAGTCAAAAGCCAAAGAATAAAAATGAGTTTTGAGACAGGTTTTAAAGATGGTCAGTGAGGGAGCTTGCCGAACGTTCAGTGGGAGGTCATTCTTCAGAGAGGGACCAGCAATGGAAAAGGCTTGATCCCTTCTGAGCCTCCGTTTGGTTCTCGGTACCTCTAATAGTGTCTTAGTCCGCAGACCTGAGGCACCGGGGAGGTGAGTCGGGCGGAGGACCTCAAAGAGGTAAGGTCGGGCCAGGCAATTGAAACATTTGAAAACAAATAATAGGATCTTAAAAAGAACTCTAAAATGTATCGGGAGCCACAGTAGGAGTTATGTGCTCACACAAAAATAAGTGTTTCAATACAACCGCAAAATGGCTTTAATAGACCCCCCCCCCCCGCCAACACCACCACCCCCACTCGTCCATTAAAGCAATGTTCCCTGTACAGTGGAGTCCAAAAAAATGACTACAGGAAAAACTGCCAGCTTTATCGCATGTCTTATGCCACCGTGAGATTGGCTGCTGCAGGCGGCCTTTGTATGACTGGATTTGCCTTGAAGAAACGAACAATCTAATCAAAGCTAGTTCCCCGGACGAGTACTGCTAATGAGTCCCCGCATTGTCGACATTTTCATTTTGTCTTGTGGCAATATTTTCTAATCCTGATGTCTAATTAAGCGCAATTAAGTGGTAAGAAGACGGACACAGGCAAGAGGTGCAGGGCGTATCCACGCTGTCTCCGATAAGCCGTATCAACAGGAAAGCCGCAAATATAATAATTAAAAAATTATATTTACATTTATTATGTTTCCTGAACCGCTTACTCTCTCAAGGGTTGTGTGCGTGTGTGTGTGTGTGAGAGAGAGAGAATGTACACTGCACGTACATGTATATTATGGAAATTGCAAATGCCATCCGCCCCCTATATACAGTATAACTTTCAATTGTCGTAAAACACTTTGTACTATGATGAAAGATTGTCACAGGTATGTTATTAAGACACGCGTAACACAAGAACAAAATGAAAAACATGCATTTTCATCACAGGCAGATCACTGCACAGCTGCTAGCCACGGCCATTGTTATCTCATGACGTCTTTATTTTGGCATGGGCCCCACAAAAATAACCCAAGGCAAAAAAAAACCCAAACCAAAACAACGGCAATTGCAGTCGATGGCAGATGGGCTTTGTTTAAGCCAGAGGATGACGAACACCTTCTGCGGCAGCTGCAAACAAAAAAAAATAAATTGAAATAAAATGTTCCCGCTGCAGGGCCGGTAACATGGCAATTAGCAGAACACATAGTCTCCATATCGTATTTCTCTAAGAGAAACCTTTTGGATGGAAACATGTCTAAAGTAAAGCTTGAACTTCAATAGGTGGATAGAGATTATTTTTGGAACTTGGAGCACATGCATACCATAAGATCAAACAAAGTGTGAGATGATACATGATGGACGACCATGCCAACTCTGAGGTCTTGCTAACCATGAGATCATGCCATCTGTGAAATCATGCGAACCATCAGTCGATGCAAACTACACCTTAACGCGTACTGTCGCGTAAGATTAATAGACCGAAAACGATACTGACGATAGTAGATAGATTCATGCAAGTATGAAACAGTAACTTTTGAATATCTGTCCACTGTGGTGACCCCCGTCCCGGAAGGGGATAATCACCCGGCCCTACTTATATTGCCCTTCGCAAGAGCGTAACCAATAATTCATTCGAGCACTTTTTTTTCTTCCAAGAGTACCACAAAGAACATTTTTTGCAATTTTTTTTTCTTGTAGTTGCTCAAAATAAATGAAATAAATAAATCAAGGAGGAACTGCATGCAGCCTCCTGCTTTGTTGTCCTTTCACGCTGCGCCACAAGAGAAAACACGCTGCCTGTTGAACGTCGACGAAGTGAGGCCACTAGCTGGCTGTAGATTTAATTATCTGGTTACTGGGGGATGATTTCAGAGAGACGATATATTCCCCTGGGGTTACTTCTTGTCAACATTAACACCCAGCAGAAACGTGCTCAATTTTTATTTATTTATTTTTGTGTGCCACGTTGATTTCATTTTATGTCACTGCTATCGAGCGCAATTAGGTTGTTTTTTTTCACCCCCCACCCACCCCTTCTACTGGAGCAACAGCTCAGGATGTACTAATGAAGTTGATGCCGCTTCGGTTGACTCGTTTGGATTAACAGTCAAATTACAAACATCGACACGTACACATTAAATAATTGAATTAAAAATAATTTGCCACTCTAGACGAGGAGTCCACAACCATCGGTCTGCGGACCGGTACCGGGCCGCACGGAAGGAGATATTATAGATATTATTTTTTATTTTTTGCTGGGCGTCAGTCAAAACACACCAGCCCTCCAACGCCACCCAGCCCGTCGATTACCTTCCAAAGGGCAATATAAATGGGGCCGGGTGATGATTTGAACAAGAGTCGTGATATTATGCGACCATGCGGCATGCTGTGAGCATATTCACGCCATCCGACGTGGCAGAAATGTGTGCGACTCCCCATTCTGACATTGGTTTGCAAGTTGAAATGAGCAGTATCCTCACAATGCAGGAGTAGTTGCTGTAATTGCATCAATATTTTTGACTTCCGCCCTCCAGGACCCTTCAAAATGCAGATTTAGCATTGGAGCAAAAAGCCATGTGTACTATTTAAAAAAGAAAAAAAAACGTTCATAACACTTTCACACAGCCAATGAACTCCCCAAGTTCCTTTCCCTCCTTCTCTTTCTCTCCCTCGCACACAGCAAGCCGTCCCGGGATCTATTTCTTATTAGAATTCACCCCAGAAATCATGTCGGGCCAGCGTGCTCCTGCAGCTCCAGACTCTATTTAATGCCTCATTCAATTTTATCATTTAGTTTCTTTATTTGACATTAAGGACTTTCACAAGAAAAGCCTGTGGAATTATTAGTTTAAAAAGAGAGAGACACAGCGCGAGAGAGAGAGAGAGAGAATATGAAATAAGACATCTGAACATTGGGATTCACAGTCTAACCTCTCCGGGAGTTTTGGGAAGGAATCAACTCCTTGAACTTGCCCTCGCTTCCTTTTTATGCCGCACCACAGCTGCTATTGCCCTTACTTTAGGGGGTTGATTTTTGTCTTGATTACTTGGCATGATGTAAAGCTTGCGTTCTTCTCTGCACATTTAGCCACATGAGGCTTTTGCATGAGCTCACAGTCACCTCTTGCTGACAGGCTCACTGTTTGAATGGTACCACCGTGTGCATGTACAGTACGCATGACCTCATGATTCGCATGACATCGTTACGTTTCGGCTTCTGCGGCACACAAAATTAGATAGTCGACTTCCATCCATTCATTTTCAAATCTGCTTTATCCTCACAAGGGTCGTGGGGGGTGGGGGGGGGGCTATCCCAGCTGTCTTGGGGCAGTCGGCGGGGTACACCCTGAACCGGTTGCCAACTATTCGCAGAGCACACATAGACAAACAAGAATTGGCGCTCACACCCAGGGGAAATTTGGAGGGCCCAATCAACCTGCCTTGCATGTTTTAGGAATGCGGGAGGAAACGGGAATACCCGAAGAAAACCCATGCAGGCATGGGGAGAACATGCAAACTCCACACAGGAAGGCCGGAGCCGGAATGGAACCCTGCACCTGTGCACTGGGAGGCCGACGTGCTAACTAGTTGACCACCATGTCGCCAAATAGGCGATTTGAGCTGGGCAAGTGTATTGCTGTGACCTTTCCTCTTGCGATAGTCTTCATCCCATCTTTGACACACACTATATAGTGGTGTAGAGAAATAGGAAATCTGCTTCGGCATACTAATGAGACAGGCTGCAGTTGTTGGGAAATACCTCATTATAATATCACACCTTTCTCCTAAAAAACAAAACAAAACAAGAAAACTGTCTTCTGGCTTCTGGTTGCTCAAACCTTGCTATTGGCAACTCAGCGACAATCTAAAACATGTTCATAGCTCAGTACAGCATGACATAAAACTGACTGGACCGGACGAAGGCTCGTTTCATGTTATTCGTGTCATTTTTAAAACATTTGTTAACTTTACAAGCATTTTCCCCAAATAATTTAGGGAAAGAGTGCCTGAAAGACGAGCGATGGGAGCAGATTCTTCCTCCAAATTGATCCGTTGCAGTGCTTGAAGCCTGTGAGGGACAGCAGGCATCAATACTGCATTCAGCGGGACGCAATATGACTTACCACTCCACATTTCAAACTCTCAGGGTCGTTTTCAAATGGAGAACTTGTGGAGGAGTGGCCCTGACAAGAGTTTCCGAAGGGTAAATCCAAAGGGTAAATCATTCCAAATAAATGTTTCCTCTGGTTGCGGGGAGACTATTAACCATGACGTATGAGTACGACGCCCTTCGGCTGAGTTATCGTGACCATCTAAATGTATATTACGTGATGATCGAGGCCCGTTCCAGTTATTTGTTCTCTCCTTTCGTATCTCAGTGTACTCACATGTCACCGCCGCGGCTAACGGGTGGGGGTGTGCGGGGAAGCAGCCTGAGGCGAGGTAGCCCCCTCGCAGCCATACCGGATTACTCTAAATGGCGCTGATGATAAAGCTGTTGCCCGCCAGCCAGACAGGATACTCAGTCTCGACTCGGATCCTATTTGGTGCCTTTTCATATTTACCATTTTTACTGTGAGGTGACTGAATGGACCTTAAAGTCTTCATCATCTCTTTTGGATAGGTTCCTCTCGCCTACCAGCCTTGAAGAGAAACCTGACATTGACTGGAAAAAATATATATATGCAAAAAGCGGAATGGCATTTTCTGACCCCTAATAGCCACCGTACTTGGCCATTAAGTGCCTTTTCACATTCACTCATTTCACTCCGCAGGCACTGAATGGCTCTCTGGACTTCATCGGCCCTTCTACTTTTTCCTGCGGGGAACCTGATGCAGGATGAACTTCTTTTCCGATTTATAGCCATCGTTCTTTTTAACGTCTCCCGCGTTTACGCCAGGTAACTGAACAGGCCTTTTAAGCCCTCATCATGAATTGCGGGCATGTCGTTCCTGACGACTTGCCTTGATGTGGTGCCAGATGTCATCCGATAAAATGGGGGAGTGCCAAGAAACAACAACAACAACAACAAAAACATGACCAAAGCAACTGCCAACAGCCAATGATGCGTATCACATACAGTATTGTTGAAAGCTCTTTGGAGCCTTTAGTACCAACCACCCTCGTCGAAGCTCATCAAGTCTTCCTGCCTTTATGGGAAGCCTGATAAAAAGCCGGACAAAACAACCAAAACCAGACAAAACCTTTTTCACCCCGCTGAGGGATATCAAACTTGGCAATGATGTTTTCAGGGCCTCCATTTTATTCCGCAGTGACTGAACAGGGACCTTACCAGGCAGGTTTTTCCCTGCCTGAATGGGAGGCCTAACAATGCTCTGCACCACTCCAGGAAATAACAACAAAAGCGGAATGAAGCTTTTTCCATCTGTTGTCTCCACGCAGTGGTCGAAACAAAAGACGCCGGCATTCCCGGAAACTGCCGCGCAAACCCAACGGGAGCGTCTTCCCGAAAATGTGAAACTAATCCTGAATTCGAGAGATTAAAGAAAGGAAGTCGCGCTCGATGGCGTCCGAAAAGCTGGTTGGCATTTGACTTTTTTTAGACGGGCGGGGGCGCGAGGCGGCGTGAAAACGAGGCGCGCTTCCGTAAATCTTCATCCAAATGAGAAACGGATCATCAAAAAGCATCGAGCGGGCACATTAATATTCAATGAGGGGTTGCTTATGTAAAACCGTGCAAGCGGAGGGGAACTCAAAGACATAGGAAGGTAGAAGAATTAGTGTCGCAGAAATCCGTCCGCTCCTCTCGGACGGATGCTATTCAGGCGCAAAGCCACATTAGGGATGGCCGCTTAAACATGTGTCAACCAAACACTTCAATTTAGGATCACTTTTTTTTGTATTGGACGTAGTTTTCAGAAAACTGCATTTTTGAATTAAATATCCTTTTTTTTTCCCACACTGAGCTGGTGCCGATGCAAGAAGTCAAGAAGTGGGACATGAGAGCCAAAAAATAAACTTGCTGAAAATCAGGCCAAAATGATATTTGCTTTAAAATCAAACCATCCTGCAGTGTGCTTGGATTAAATGAAGATAGTTCAATCACCCCTTCCTTTGCAAGAGATTGTCGAATGTTGGGTCATATATTGGAGCACTTGGTACCTGAGCACCAAGCACTCAAGTAAAAAAAATTAATTAAAATATGCACACGCACACACACCCACATTCTGTGTTAAGCCGTTTTTTGTGGGGGTTAAAGCAGAGGTAACAACCTTGTCCAGATGTGGCGCTGGATGGCCCGGCCCGGCCCGGCAGCGTTTGACGGCGCATGCTAATGTGCACCTGCGGTGTCTCTGCCGCCTAAATAAATAGACGTCTTGTTATCCGCTCACACCGGAGCCGTCTGCCCTCTTTAACCCGTTGCCGCTGCTTCCCTGCGGGGCGCAATCACGGGATCTTTGCGCAGGATTACGGAGCCCCAGACATTACAAAAAAGGAGGAGAAAAAACAAAAACAAAAACAATTGTAGCCATAAAATATTCAATTGTGACCGTGACGTACAGACCCAACTTACATATATCCCAGTTGGGATGTTGCGTAAAATATAACTGGAAGCGGAATACAATGATTGGGCAAATCTTTTTCAAGCAAGATTCAATTGAATATGTTAGAAAGACAAGATATTTAAAGGTTAAATTGACGTGAAGTTTCATACCAAAAGCACCTTGGCTCGGCTGTTCAATGAGTCCGGTAAAAGAAAAACAATGAACACTTATGCAGGAACTGCTGTTGGCCACAGCTCACGCTCTGAAACTTGCACACAGACTCATTGATGTCACACACAGCCCCACCAGGCCCCGCCTCTTAAAGGCGCACACATACACATAGTGAGCACAGTTATTTAATCCTTTTTTCCGATATCAGTACGATGTGGAGCAGCAAAAGGAAAAAAAAAAGCAGACCTGGACGATTTGTCTTTGCAAACACGTCCGTATAATTGTGGGAAATGCCTCCGAGTTGCTCTCCCACAATTGCGTCTCTTGCTCCAAATCCTCTTCAGAAATAACATTATCTTCAAACAAACATTTCACTTTTAATCATTGCAATTTTCTAACCCCTCTACAATTCAACCCCGGTCCGTTTGAAGCTGCTCTTTTTCCCCGGTGTGCTTTTCTGCTGGGATTCACTCCCCCGTGGCCTCTCTGCTCACACCAAAGCTTCCACCCCTTTTCAAACTCGGCTTTTGAGTGGAGAGGGAGGGGAGAAGGGGGGAGGTGGGGAAAAAAAAGAGGGGGGAAAGTCTCAGAGGAAAAAAGGTGGTGAACTGATGAACAATTCACCGGTGCATAGCTGACAGGAATAGCAGATTTTATCACCTTGTCTGCTCTCAGGAAACACAGCGCTGTGATTTCTCACTGGACGGTCTCATGTCAATCAAACATACACTCACACACTCAACATTAACGTAGACGTGCGCAATGATGACCTGACGAGGAAGCTCCACGGGGACAGCAGCCTTTCAAATTTTTTTTTTTTTTCCAGACGCGTTGATCTTGTTTTGGGGGCAATGTAAAGAGGACAGGCAACATTTCAAAAGTAGAGAAACTTTTTTTTCTTTCCCCCTCTTCAATTGCATTTAAATTGAAATAGAATGGAAAGAATGACACGGTTTTTGCATCTTGATTTCAGGCGTGAATTGAACGTATGGTGTGCTCCTCCTTCTGGTGTCTTGCCCACTAGGGGCAGTGTAACACATCCTGGACATATATCCATAGCTAAACATAGATTTGATGGTGCGGCACGGTCGTAACGAAGGCCTACGGCACACGGATTACAAATTGCAGTCGAGCAATTGCTCCTTTTTGACAGTTATTGACGATAACCTTGCTTGTTTTTTTTGTTTTTTTCTCAAGACGAACTCACCCGTGAAATTGAAGTACGGGTCTCCCGTAACAGTCCTTTATTGGGCCTTTTGGACCACCGTACTTCAAGCTCTTTTTGGCCAATGTAGAAGTAACAAGTTCCAATGCGCATGTTTAACAAGCCACGTTGTGGCATCGCATGTCCTTTTACATATTCGCAAATTAGGTCAGTCAGCGAAAGGGGGGTGGGGGACTTGTTGCTCCAGCCGTGACAGGCAGGGACTCTTAAACCAGAACAGGGATTGGAAGGCAGCGCAACTACAACACCTAACGGCGGCGCCTTTGTAGTTATTATTTATGGACGGGCCGAAGCTATTCTTTGTTCATGGCACGCTGCGCCGATAAGACAACCCAACAATGGCCCGATTAGAGCGGGATTGGACAACGACGTGTGGCGTTTCAGATCTCCTCACTGGCTGTAATTCCGCTCCCGTGCACTTACAAGAGAGCCTTGATAATGTTATTGCTGCCGGTTCGTGACCAAGGCAGATAAGAGAAATAGGTTTCCTTAAGCCCCACACAGGCTTAACCTATGACTCTACTTATATAGCAAGCCCGGCGGACCCTCGCAACCCCGTTAGCGTTAGCGTTGTGCGTCACCTCACTGAGTGAACGTGAGTGAATTTAATGCCTCCAAATGGCCAATTGTGTTGGCGGAGCGCTGAAAATATTTGCTTGACAGTGAGTAACACTGCCTTTCTAGTTTATTCCTGGGAAGGAAGGGGGGGGGGGGGTTATTGAGGCAGATTATTCATCATGCATCACACTTGAGCCACTTTGGGGTCATAAACATACAATTTTACTGGGAAACAAGCAGAGAAGAGGAGGGGTTGTACAGAGCGGACGCATGCAATGCAGTACACAAGGTCGCCTGGCTAACATGGTAGCCGCTATTACACTAACGCTACAAGTAAACGGGTGCCATCTCTGGTTTACTAACAAACATTTGTTAAGCTACACTCGAAAACACTAATGTATAACTCTTTATGCATGAAAAGGAAGTCAGCTTGGCACGGAATGTAGTAGACAAGGTCATCTAACTGGCCGCTGCTGTCACATTAACACGAAGCCGGAGCTGCTTTTGTATTCCAAACACACAATTGCACTAGAAACCAATAATTGTTGTTTTACAAGAAAGAGGAGATATTACAGAGCGGACACACAGAATGCAGCATGCCAGATCCTCCAACGCGGCAGCTGCCGTCACACTTGAACCTCTTGGTGATCACAAGCACCGATGGTGTGCAGTTTCAGTGCAGTCACCACGGCATTATCAGTCGATTTCTTTTTTTCGATGACACATGATTGAAATGACTTTGGCACTGAAATAATATAATGTCAAAGTGAGCCAAACCACCAGCCTGACTTTTCACGGCCAATGTGAAGATGACATTCTTGTCACCGTCTTACACTTGCAGGCGTCACATTTCGCAATCATGACACAATGCCTCGCCATGGTTCAAGATGACAGATTGCGTGCAAGGATCACAGCTTTGTTGCGCTGCACGCACGCCCACAGCTAAACAACACGGCTTTTGTATCAAGACAATGGGGTGGTCGTGGATGCGCGGTTGTGGGGGGGTTTAACGCAGGGGGTTGTAAAGTGCGCACCTCCCATTGCAGATGTTCAATTGCCTTCAGCCCCCTGAGCTCCTTCCGACCGTAAATTCCGACATCCCTCCGCTGCGATGCCGACTCAAGCAGCTGCCGCAACTCTTAACTAAGACTTATTCACACGACAATAACACTTGGCTCAATCTACTTTTGCGTCAATTCATTTCTGACAGTCGGGAAAGTCTCCAGATGGAGACCTTCATTGGACTCAAGGTGGGCTTGCTCTTGTGTTTAATGCCAATTCATCAGAGTGAATCGTCATGCTTCACCCAGTCCTGAAGACAAAAACTCAAATGCTTGGCATTGCCCATCTCTCAACTGTGTGTTAACAGGAAATCCAACAAAAACTCAACACCATCCTGAAAATGGCTAAAATTCACCAAAAAGTATTTTGAGCCAAAGTTTTTTGAGAGATTTTTGTGGGTTTATTCAGGACTGAGAAGTCTACCAAAATATGTATTGCATGGTGAAATTGGCTCTGTGGTGTGAATCATCAAAGATTTCAAGCGGGAGCCAAGTTCTTCAAATTATTTTGTTTTCGCGCAGAACACAAAATTTGCTAGCAATTGGACAAAATCGCTAATAGGATTTTATCTTTAAATGCTTCCTTGAAAATAACTAAAATGAGCCTCAAACGGCGGTTTTCAAACCCAATCGGTGGTCGACTTGAAACATTTGTGTGTCTACTCGTGATATACACGCCAACCAAAATTTATGTTGCCAAGTAAAATTGGCTACAAGGGCTGAATTAAAAAATATGTAAAATCCAGCACACCATTACAAAAAGTGTTTCATCAAACAGCAGTAGAAAAAAACAAAACACATACAGTATTTGCCAAAATATTTTCTACTGCGGTACGTCCCACCACCCCGACCCCCTTTGCCGAAAGCTCAGCATCAAGTTAGCAAGTTGAGAAAGACGCGGTTAAAGTTCATGGAGACTTGTCTAAAAGTTGGCTGAACAAATAATGATGGACTGGCGCGAGTGAGCGAGTCACGGGGCTGAAGGTTAAATACGATCGCCGTAATTGAATGTGACAAATCAACATTAGGATCCATCTCGGGATATTAAACATTTGAAATTGGACTAATCAGACGGCGATGGTGGTGGAGACGAGCACGAGATGGATGGCGCCGCTTGGCAGTCTCCCAAAAAAAAAAAGAAAGACACCTCTGATGGGACGAAATTGTAGAAGCCTTTGACACAAGTGTGAACCAAACCATGAGTTGGTGTGTTCACACATTCCTAATAAATATAGATGAGAAAAAAAGTCGTAGTCGAAGAAGAGACACCGCGATGTTAAAAAAAAAAAAAAAAAAATTAATTGCACCATACAAAACATCGTAACAATTTCTACAGATGGGAAATGAGTATCATGATAAATTTTGGTTTTTGAATGATCAGAATAATGCAATAATTATTACAGTCAAGTCAAACTGAAAACACAGTATGAAAAAAAGTAATATTAATGTCGCAAATTGTTACTTTTTTTTAAATTATGAGACGAATGCTGCAAAAATGAAGGCAATCTATATTTATATTTTTTATGTCATTATTATTACATTCTCATTCGCCCAAAATATCAAATTTTCATGAAATTGAAATGTTCCGGCTGAGTTGGACAACGTTTCTCCTCTCATCTGAGCAGCCTTCATCAGTTCACACACACATGCTAGATAGGCCCGCTAGAGGTTGAGTGCTGGTGTAAAAACCCAACTATTTATACTTTTTAAGTATGACG
Organism: Hippocampus guttulatus; assembly: GCF_054856545.1. Taxonomy (NCBI): domain Eukaryota; kingdom Metazoa; phylum Chordata; class Actinopteri; order Syngnathiformes; family Syngnathidae; genus Hippocampus; species Hippocampus guttulatus. The sequence continues at coordinate 24,682,700 of NC_141263.1, read as the reverse complement.
CAAGTCCCAACCAAAAATGATGATGGGATGCAAAACGAAGGTTCTGGCCTCTGCTGGCCAACATTTGTTTCCAACATCCAGTTTCTCATAGCCCTGAAACATTCAGAAGCACAACATTGCTGCATCTGCTTGCTTTTCTTTCTTTCTTTTTTTTTTTTCCTCATCCACATTACTCTTTTTTTCATTTTCCGGAACCAGATGCACTTTTTTTTTTTTGGGTGATTTAAACAAATGACCAGCTGCTGTAGCCGCAGGATTTGAGGACCTTTCCCCAGGAGCCTATCACTCTCACTTTTTGGAACATTATCAGCTACGTGTTGTCAGGTTTGCTTTACAGTGGGGATGGGAGGGGGGGGGGGGGCTGACTGTGTTTGAGATTTCTGTAAACCCCAGTATGTATTGCTACCCCAATTATAGGCTATGACCTACCTCAAATTAGCATTCCTAAACATGCCTCTTTAGTTGTACTTTGTACATCTCCTTGAAAAATATATACACCGTATATCACAGGTGTCGAACTCAAGGCCCGGGATCATGTCAACTTGCATGATCCTTGCTAAAAAAATGTACCGAAATGTCAAACTGTGATGTGTAAAATATGACGCTGAGATTTTGCGGTAATTTTGTTTCCCGTAAAAGTAATAATGCGACAATGCGATTCAATATTTTTGTGGTTTCAATGTCGTAATTCAAAAGTGGCTCATGACAAAAATGAGTTTGACGGCCCTGTCGTATACGAGAGCAAAGAGTTTGCAAGCGACTTATTGTAAAGAAAAACCCAAAATTATATTGGCAAATGAGTCGCTTGCCTATGCAATACCGTACATATGATTATGTCTGTTTATTCATAGCGGCATCCCAATTCAGTCTAATGACTGGATGTGTCGAGTTTCACAGAGTTGACAGCACAAAGTTTGAGGTTTCTTCTTTATTTTTTCCCCCACCGAATATTTGTCAGAGCTTTTCCCGCGTGTTTGGGGAGTCTCTGTATACGAGATGGCGACGACAATGATGATTTATCCCAGACAGCTGCACGCTTGACAGGTCATCATTAGCGGAATGATTCCTCAGGTTGCTGTGTTCCCGGTTGGCCAAGACAAACGGCACACAATCTTAATTGACGGTATGAATAAAAGTTCATTTTCCCCCCAAAAGTGGGGAGGAGTGTATAATAATTACGAATGGTGGCATGAAAAAAAAGAAGATGAATATGCCAACTAGTGTCCTCAAAACAATGAGGTTAATAAACCTGCGACGGGCCGCGGGGTGCGATAGAGAAGATGAATGCTGTTCATCTGCGATGATGGCACATTCTCAGCGCCGTCTCGTTTAAGACGGCTATAAGCAAGTCAAAGGGGGGCCAAATCCGAGTGATGAGCAGACCCGAGAAACACTTTAGACAGAAACGTTTTGTCATTTTCTTTGGAATAGTCCCAGAGAGTTGCTTCGGAAACAGAGTTGAACAACTGTGCGGTGCAAAAGGGGAATTGTATGGCAAGAGGAAGGATTAAGGTCTGCTCTCGGGGGGAATGGCCACCGGACGCGCGAGGGCATAAGCCCTTTCAATCGGATGAGAATAATGAGCAGTCAGAGACATCCCTGATATCTACTCGAATGACACCTTCACTGAGGTCTAACCGAGTTCAGACTGGAGTCTGTTCTGAAAACGATGACACTTGGGAGAACTTGTAGTGCCAACTGCGGTTTAGGGGTGCGACAGCCAGGGCTAGGGGTGCGGAAAAAAACAGGGGACGGGGGCAGGAGCAATAATCCCTTCCAAAAACACCTGTACGGTAAGTCTGCGAATAAAACCAAATCTGATACAGGTTATTTAAATGATGAGCCACAGCACAGGAAGAAAAAGATTGTCATGGTCAAATATCAACATGCATCCTAATCATCCTAATTTGGAAAACTTATTTTGACCACAGTGACAGTAGGCATGTATCTGGTGTCAATCGGAGCCCCCGACTGTGAGGCCAAAATGTTCGACCGCTTTTCAAGAAAGGCGACTGCCTTTTATGACCTCTCCATTTTCTTCTCCTCCTCATAGAGTGAAATTGAGCAACCACTCTCGATCATGGAGTTCATTAATAGTAATGTTAATGTCCTGTCTGTGTGGGTTTGAATGTGAGCATAGACATAAAAATGACAAAAGAATAAACCGAATGCTAATGTAGTAGCTCCTCTCCATGGTCTCTCTTTCTCTCTCTCTGTAGAATCAACCAATACATATTGATGCTGATCCAATTTCAATCAATCTAAAAGGATCGACCTTTTGATCCAACGCGGAATCTAACATGGCTCTTGTTTTGCCGAAAAACCATTTCCTTGAGGCTAACTGTCTGTCTGTACGCACACACGCGCGCCCCCACACACCTGTCTGTTAGCTAGGCGATAGCAGCACCCAAGGCTTTAATATTAACACGTACACATTGCATAATCTCATTTCTCTCATTCCAATCGAAAAAGCACAGCGACGGGTCTCCTGTCTGACCACCTGGAATGTTTCTTTGCTCGAAAACAAAAAAGAAATCGCTGACTCCTACCAGGCAACTTGATTGAACAGTAAACACAGCTAAAAGTGTGCCCTGTCATGATGATCATATGTTGGTAGTGAGTAGAAATATGTCACACATCAAGGTACCGTTGCGAGGTCCGCTCACTTTTACTCTGAATGAGTGTGCAACCTCAGGTTGGGGATCATTTGGGGGAATCCCGTAAAGAGTTTGCCGAAGTACAAGCCATGGAATGAAGTATACATCCATCCATCCATCCATTCTCTAAGCTGCTTATCTTCACAAGATCGCAGGGCACACAGAGACCAAAAACCATCCGCGCTTACACTCACACCTCGGGACAATTTATAGTGTTCCATGAACCTGCCACACATGTTTTAGGAATGCGGGAGGAAACCGGAGTACCCGAAGAAAACCCACATAGGCACGGGGAGTACATGCAAACTCCACACAGGAAGGCCGGAGCCGGAATCGAACCTGGAACCTCTGCACTGTGAGGCCGACGTACAAATCCGTCGCCCACAGTGTCGCCGTGATGGTACAAAGAAAATTGGAAACTAAAATGGCCAACTTCCTCTTCTTGCATGGTTGCTTGAGACCTTTCTGTGTATAAGAGTGACACGAACTGAATTTTGTGATGAGCGAAAACCTGGTCAAAATAATTGTGTTTCTTTTAACTTTCCAAAGGGCACTACTGAGAGGTTGTGTTTGGGATGCTCGCTGTGCAACTTTGTATATTTGATATTTATGAACAGACTGAACTTTTAGTTATTAGAGCTTCAACTTGCCAACTGTGACACGTCTTCTGTTTGCAGTAGATTTTAATTGTTCTTTTTTGTTGTTGTTGTTGTTGTTTTAATGTTTTGGGTTTTTTTTTTGCGGGGCACGCCGTGTTCCCTTTCTGAACTGTGGCTTCTCCTCCTATGCCAATAGAAGTCAGTTGCTTGGCTTCATTTCCACGTCTTTTCCGTGCCAGCTAGCGGCGCTCATCTCCCGCCAACACCGGATCGAGGAGGAGAACGGAAATGATTATCTGAGGTTCAGAGCAGCTTTGGCAAGCTGTCATGTGAACTTTTGTGTCCATCATCTCGGGGGGGGGGGGGGGGGGGGAAAGAATATTATTGTACTTTTATGGAGACATGGCTTGTCAGTGGGGCGGTACCCTGAAGGTGTTCTGCTTCAGTACACTTGACTTTTACAACAGGCCAGTACATTTTCGGTCAATCCTTACTGGGAACTTTTGCCTATAGGGAGCTGAGTGTACATGACATTTTTTTTTTCTTTGCAGTTAAAGTAAGCGACGGGTGATACCACAGAGCAAGACTGTACGCTAACTTGTAAAAACAGAGGCTTGGATCACTGATGGACGGTTGATAGTAACTCCCATCCAATTGAAAATGTATTTCTTGAAATAATGCATATTAAGGGCGGAACAGTGTTTGTGTCGAGAGTTTTCGGTGTGAAACGTGTGTTAACTCAGTGGTCCTCAACTCGTGGGCCGCGGACCGGTACTGGTCCATGGGTCATTTGTTACCAGGCCGCACAGGAAGAATAAATAACTGACATTACTTCCGTTTTATTCATTTCGTAATCTGAAATTTTATTCTGAAAAATTACCGGATTCTCTGCTACATCCGTCGACAGGATGTCACTTGTGATGGAGGGCAAGGCGCGCTTCTCAATGAGGTGATATGTTACCGCTAAAATGAAACCCAGTCGCTAGCAAAATGAGTAAAAAAAAAAAAAAAAAAATCACAACGGGTGATTCCCACGCGCCAAGCCCACTCTGGATTCAAGATCATAATTGGATTCTATCAATCAATCTCTGAGGTTGTAACTGAACAAAAACATGCTGACTTTGGACAATATTTCATCCTGACAGAATTGCCATTTAACAGCATAACATTCCACTCCGGTGTGACCAGAGCTGGTGATTGCCAACGGCACGCACCCTGTCCATCTGTACAGTGAGGGCAGTAAATGTATAATAATGTGATCTGTACATGATAATCGCCGTGACACCAAGATCCCTGCCAGACCTTGAATTACGGCCATCGCACATCAACACGCAGCCCTGCGAGCAGAACGGAAGAAGGTCAGCGGGTGAATATATGAATCTCATTATCATGCCCAACAGAACGGCTTTATTAACAGCTTATGGAATACAAATCTTTCAGCGTGTACGGCACATATGGTGGCGGACAGGACTCTTGTCTATTTATATCTCAGGTAGTTTGAGTTTGCTTATGTCAGCCCACACAGCTACGGCAGCATAATGACGTGGGCTATGTTACATTGGAGCACAATATTCTAACCCTTTCCCATACGAGAACAGGTCAAAGTGTGAATTGGAGTGCCCTGCGTTAAGGCGTTGAAGGATGCTAATGGCAGAAAGTCAGACGAGTATAAAACATGAATTCAAGCTGGAATCATTTAGCGTCTGGGAGACCTAATTGTGACCGGGGGCTCATCTGGATGAATCTCCAAGTAGGAGGTGGTCAAAAATGAGTCTTGGAATTTGTGCCTAATGGACTCCTGTTTTATTTTGGCCATGTGTACTTGCGAGGTTTTGTGATTCTATATGCCACTTTTGTCGATCGGTGAGACTGGTGGTTCGGGGCTTATTGTTCTTAACTTTCCACAGGGTCACTACCAAGCACATTTTGTGGGGTCACGTTCGGGATCAAATTAGTTTTCATCTGTGAAACTGGTTTTGGGGGGGCTATTTTTGTTGAAACTTTCCAAAGGGATGCTACAGAGGGACATTTGGGGGAATCATTTTCAGGGTCATTCAACTTTGATGCCAAGCCTGACTCACATTAGCTTGTGTAAACAAGCAAACAAAAAAAACCCACTTTGTCAATTCTCGTCACCCAATTGTCTATGATCCTTACTTCCAATTGGGGCCCATTTGAGTGTATCATCTGGTTGGAGCTTGTTCAAACCTTCTCAGGAATGTGACCGACTGTTCGTACCCAATACACAAACAGCAATGACACCAGAAGTATCAGATTCAGCTAAGAGAGTAATTTCACCTCACAATATCGACCTTGGACTCATGGGAATCTTCAAGATGATCAGTTTGATTTCAGTTATCTCACTGGATAAACCAACAAGCATACAAAAAAAAAGCCTTTTATTCCGACCATATCAATAGGCAACAATGTGCACTTGAATTATTCACGTGAAGCGCCAGCATTGCGAAACGAGACTGGGAAAGACTTGCTCAGAATAACCGAGGAGCTGCGAGAGAAGCTGGCGGCGGCAGCAGCGTAGGCCAAACGCATTGACCTGCAAATAAACAAGTGCACTTGTGGTTACGCGCACCTTCTCCCCCCCCCCCCCCCCCCCCCCCCACACTACCGCCAGCTGAATACGTTTCCTTTATATGTCAGATTTCATTGCGGCGGCCGCTGGTTCCGTTTTGTCTGTCTGCGGCGATCACACAAGCGCCGGTCCTTGATACGGCCGATCGCAGGTTGACCTTGGGTGGTTTGGAGAGGGTGGAAAAAAAAATATGAATAAAAAAATCCAAGCTTTTAGACGGCAGGATCCTGCGGGCTCACTCATAAAATATTTATGACAAACATGTCAAAACTTGTATGGCTGAGATTTCTCGGCGAGACAGACAAATGAGCAGATCTGCTTGACGTTGCATCATGGGCATGACACTTATTATAATTTTCTTTTTTTTACGTTATCAAATCAGTTGCAAGAATGAGAGGTGTGGGGTCTAGACACGACGTGGCCGCCATGCCAAAGCGCTTCTAAGCTTGAGGCTTGTTCGTGAAGAATCCAAAGATATGCTGGAAAATACAACTTTTTGTTTGTTTGTCGTAAGGAAACACCAAGAACATTCTAATTTCTTGAAAGTAATAGGTGAACTTGCACAAAGCACTTCATGGAATGCAACATACAAGGCTCTGCTGGGCCACTGAACATCAAGCCTCTTCATGATCACACACATCCAAATGTTTACAGTTACTTGGAAGGGGATGTTCTGAAATAACCAAGAGCCACAATCTCTTACTGTGTCTACAGAAAAAAACAGCCTGTTCTGGTAAACGCAAAGGACCCCAAAACTTCCCGTGGTTGCTATTATTCAGGCGGTGCAGCACTCGCGCTTCACTCATACACGATGGCTCTCTTTCCTAGTATCTGTGAACACGAATATGGTTTGGAATCACAGGGCAAAGGTAGCTTTAGTGGAACAACAGCTGCTGTGTTAGTACGAAGACCTTGGGAAAATATTGAGGGAGACAACTCGTTGTTTTCCATTATTAATTCGGGCTAGTTTGGGCAAGGAGACTCCCATTACTCAAGTCAACTCAACTGTTTTTATAGTGCATTTGAAAACAACCACCGCTGTATACAAAGTGCGGTACATGGGGCAAAAAAAGATTTCATCCAACAGCAAACAATAAAACAAATTACTTACAAAGACACAAGAGAGCACACAAGCAGTGAAACTAAAAATCAAGTCAAAAGCCAGAGAATAAAATTGAGTTTGAAGGCGAGTTTTAAAGATGGGCAGCGAGGGGGCTTGCCGATCGTTCAGTGGGAGGTCATTCCAAAGAGAGGGCCTGGCAATGGAAAAGACTCGATCCCCTCTGAGCCTTCGCTTAGTTCTCGGTACCTCGAATAGTGTCTGAGATCTGAGAACAAATTACAGGAACTTGAAAAGAAGTCTAAGATGTACGTTTCGGGAGCCAGTGACGGAATGCCAGAGTAGGAATGATGTGCTCCCTCTTACGAGTACCAGTCAAGAGGCGAGCAGCGGAATTCTGCACCAACTGGAGACACTTCATGGAGGATCGTCTGACTGCTAAGTAAGTGCGTTCCAGTAATCCAGCCGGGATGTGACGAAGGCATTAATGACTGTTTCAAAATGCTCTCGAGAAAGAAGAGGCTTTACAGTCGACTAGCCGTTACATGAAAGAGCATCATTCAAAATTGTTTTGTACTTTTTTTTCATAGCCTAAATTACTGATTCATGGAAATTAAAAAACACAATTGTGTGCATCTGCTCACGTTCATATGTCACGATGTGAGCGCTTCCTTTTTTTCTCTTAAGACAATCAGATGCTGATGTTGGTGCTCTGAGGTCTTTTAGTAGTGCAAAGGCTCCCAAGTCCCCCCTCCACCTCCAACGCCATCACACTCTCACAACACTCAGGAGAAATGGCAATTGATGGCCAACGTTCCATTCAAAGCTTGTTGGTTCTCCATCTTGGAGTGGCCGGCCGACACAATAGAATAGTGATTAATCCGCAGCCTTGCGTCAGCATCCTTTTACAATCTCTTTCTGACGCCGCAGACAGCTGCCAGAGTCAGAGGAAAAAAAAAAAACTGATATGTTAGGATTTTTGATGCTCAGCTACGACCACAGTGCCGCGCAGATAATTTGTTCATTTATCAATCTGTCACATATCGACTCGTCGGAGAAACGTCACGCTTTAATGGCTCTTGAGAGTTTCTTGTATCTCAGCAAATTTCCCTGATGGCTTGTGTGACACCGCCGCTTGCCCCCGTGAATACTGATTGGCGCTAATGCCGGCGTGGCTGATGGCCAAAACACAGGCAAAGATGAGTAGACGGCCCGGGCTCTATTAATCCGGAGGGAAAGCTTGAAAACAAACCGTAGGTGTAAAAGCGTTCCAGGCGCTAAAAGCAAACATCGGATTGGGTGTTTTATGCTTGAAAAACAAAAACAAAATGTTTCTGTGTTCTGAAGCTGCCTTTGGAAGACGATGCAGAACGGTCGAATTTCGTGAAAGTCGTGTCATGGGTCTGGCGAGTTTCAGCAAACGTGACTCGGACAAACCTGTTGGAAGGGAATTCACCCCAGCGAGCCCCGGATTGGAATCAGGTAAACTCGGCGGCTGCGTGAGGCTAAATCGTTAAGCTAAACGCGAGCTCCACATGCCATTAAAGTTTGATGGTTATTTTAAACATTTGCCATGCAGCTGAGCATGTGAACACCCATTCATCATTGCTTTCAGCTTTAATTATCATGATTATTTCATATGGGGGGGGGGGGGGGACCCTAAGCTGAGATGTCACTTGATTCACTTTGTTGGAACATGCTCCGAACGTAACCATACAGGGATCAAACTCCGAACGGAGCATTGTTCTTTCTTTTAGCAGCGGAAAGCTTTCTCCTCAATCTGAATTATGCAATCACTCCAAACAAAAATCTGACATGAAATATAAATACCGTCAATCTGAATAATTCACACGTATTCTGTCGCGAGTCCATTTTATGACACATGATGGAGAGGGAACAATGTTGCCGTGTGAGATTTCCCCAGCTGGCGGACGAGACTTGCGATGCAACAAATCATATTTAAAGCTACTTTTAACTGCGCAGTAAATCAACGAAACACAACTCGAGTCCCGAAAAGCTACAATTGGTGCACTCGTAGCGTGATTGCTTTGGTATTGTTGGGTACGACTCCGGCACTGGATCACATCCGGTGTTAAGTCTCACAAGAGGGCCCCCCCCTCCCCCAACCCATGATGTCATCCTCCGATGCGAGATGTATTCCAGCAGGCAATCGATGCTCTACTGAGCTCGTGTTGTGACTTTCCAGGGAATACTTGTGATGAGAGTGGCAAACTTAGAGGCAGGGTATTCGCTCATGTATCAAATATGTTGCGAGGCATCTGAGAGTGAAGTGCAATTACGCAGACGGTGGTGGGAGGAGGGGGGGGGGTGTCTCAGAAGTTTGCAGCAAGGGGATCGCAGCAGCGCAAAACTTCACTCCCAGTGCTGTGTTTGTTTTTTTTCTTTTGTTTTCCTTTCTCCCCGAAATAAAAGCGCTTTTTTCCCACTTGGTATTTGTGATGTGTGCTGTATATACACAATATGTAAGCGCCTGGTGTTTATTTACGCCATGCCGGGAGGGACAATATAAGTATACGGGGTGCAAATCCCACCTGATTAGTCAGTCAATCGTATTCAAAATAAAAAAAAAAGTGTGTATTATTGATACAACAATGGCATAATCAACAACAATCAAATATATGCTGCATGCCGTCGCACATATTGAAACTATGAATGACTGAATTATGACTGAATAGCCCATTTTTCTATGACGAACGTAAAGTTTAGTGCAATTAGTTTGTAATCAAATATTTTGGCCTCTGAGTGTATTTAGCTGTAAGTCTTGTAGTTTCTCACTGCAGGTGTCTTCTCGCTAGCCAGTCACAAGGTTAATTATAGTGAAAGCAAACTAATGAGATAACAAAAACTAAAACATTCTTATTAAAGCAAACTAACGAGATAACAAAAACTAAAACATTCTTCACGAAATAAATAAAGAACAGAAAATTATTTTAAAAGTAAAAACTAACTCACCAAATCTAATAATACAATACAATACAATACATGCTGATTTATATAGCGCTTTCACAACAGCGGCAGCTGTAACAAAGCGCTTAACAAAACAGTTAACATAAAGTAAAATAATAAACACAACACATAACATAAAACTTGGACAGTCGTGCAGTCCTAACCGCTTTTCCGTCACACGCTTTGTTGTTTGAAGCAGTTTGAGATGAAAGAGGAGAGAATCAAAGTGTCCTTTAACCAGTGGATCAGAGACGTCATGCTCAAAATGTGCACACGTCGGCTACAAGCTAAGTTTCAAAGTCAACAAGAAGCTGTAGCATCCATTGACGAAAAAAGAGATTGGTTCACTTCTCCTGTCCCATGGAAATCCATTTCAATTCCAAGCGGCGACTCTCGGTTCCAAATACGCATCGGCGCTCTGCGCCAACGCTCCTCTCTAATAACATCAATAAACTAATGCTGACCGCAATAATATTTCCAAATATGTCCTTCATTTTCATCTTTGCCAATTAATATTATACATGAGCTTTCTGGGTTCATTCTATTGCTGTCAATTCGAATCATATTTTATTCAACAATACTTCGTGACCTCGTTTTTTTATCTTGCATTGGCAAATACACCATATACTAAAAAAAATAAAAAATAAAGATAACAAATAATATAAAGCTAATACTAAATCTGATAAATACTGCACTAAAACAAAGCATTAAAAATATAAATTAAAAAATAAAATAAAACTAACACTAAATTGCATAAATACTACACTAAAACAAAGCATTAAACAAACAAAAAATAACAAGCATGTTCTAAAAACACATCCAAGCTTATTGGATAAAAAACAAAACAACCCCCCCCTCCGCAAAAATCTAAATTAAATGATACGTATAATGGAAAAATCCCACCCGATTAGAACCCTTGCCCCTCGAGACACGATAACAAAGTAGCCGTTGATTAATTAGCATGAACCACATGAAAAGACTTCCATGTTTTGTTTGTGCACGGCAGTCACATGCAGACACATCTCCAGAAGCTCTTCCGAGTTTGTCAAAGTCAAGAGAGTTGAAATGGGGGGAATCTGTGACATGAAAGCATCTGGAGACGTCAGCCCGTGACTTGTTTATTTTGAAACGGCGCTTTTACAAGGGCGGCGTCCAATGGGGAGTGACACTCGCCTGGAGCGTTCTCCGGGCAGCCCCTGTGAGGACTTCATCCATCCACAAAAATACATGGCCCCGCCGCCTCCAGAGGTTGCTTGTTGAAGTCGGAGAAGGCAAACAAATAAAGCAATGAGATGGCGTCCTTGAAGCACATCACGTCGTCTTTGTGTTCTTTTTTTTACTTTTTCATCTTTGCACCGCAGACTTTTCTCAAGATGCACGTTCAGAGATTTAAAGTTTCGCCGTGTGCTCATCTGACTATTTATGGCCATTCAACATCATGTTCCATAAACACTAGTTAATAAAAAGTGACAAGTACGACTATAAAACAATCGCCTGCATCAGCTGGAGGCCATTTTGTACTTTGCAGTGAAAACTGCACAAATAATGCTTTTGAAATGTGGTTCGTATGACGGCAAATACATGGTCTGCAATAAATGCAATGACGGATGTTCGAAAGACATTCAAATGGGTCTCTGGAGTGCCTGCCTACCCGTCAAGTGTGAAATTACACAACCAAGTACATTTATTTGGTGAGTAGCTTATGTCACAAAATGTTTCACGAAAAAAAGGCCTTCAGATTCTGGAGCAGTTATTATATTAAAAAGGGGCTAACAATGAGTTAAAAATTCCAGAAACACCCCCACCACCGGAAATAAAACGACCGTATTTTCCACACTAAAAGCCGCACTGGATTATGAGGCGCACCTTCAATGACTGGCCTATTTTGTCATTTTTTTCATATTTTAGGCTCACCGCATTATAAGAAGCAATCTACAATGCCTCCACTAGATGGGGCTATGCTCAAGGAAAGGCCAACACAACGATCAGATGTCAGTAAAACGTATTGAAAAAGCAGCCACATAGTTTACTTAACCAACACTAAGTTATAACATTGACTCAATAACGTTGAACTCTCTTGCCGCTGCGCTATTTCCGTGTTCAACTGCATAGCCGATCACCTTAAGTTTGAACTCTGCGTTGTCAGCATGTCTCGAGCAAGAAGCCATTTGGGGTTGAGATATTACCGTAATGACCATACACAAGGCGCATCAGATTTTAAGGCGCGCTGTGAGCTTTTAAGACAATGGAAGGATTTTAGGTGCGCCTTTTAGGAAAATACGGTACAACAAAAGTTATGTTTAAACATAATACAAACCTGTTTTTTTATCTATATTGGATATAGCTTTGCACGAACAAAAAAATGCTATGTAAACTGCCGAAAAACGTGGAAATGTGCAGACTTGTGGATTATTAGCCACTGAAGGTGATAATAATCATCTTCATGCAGGTTCCAGATTTTTGTTCAAATTTTGAACCATGTTTTCTTTGAAATTTTAGACTTTTTAACTCATGTTTTATTTTTATTCATTGATTGATCTTATTTCCATCCGATTATTGAGGAATATATGATGTAAGGGGCAGAGTGTTTTCCAGAGCTGTTTGGAGATTGTCATGGATGATACTCATTCACTCTCCTTGTGCACAAGTTAAAGACAACTCTGCTCGACTCCGTTTCTCTTATGTTTTAAAGTTTGTTTTCAGGGTCGCACTTTTCTTTCACATTTCGTGACATGTCACGGGACAAATGAAAAAAAGCAAATTGGGACATCACCATAAAATGAAATCATGCCGATCACGGACGGTTCCATTGAGTCACAGATTTACCTCCTCAGTGTGAAATATTAGCAACACTTGTTTTGCTGGCGTTATTGTGCATCGCAAATATGAAATGCTGCAGATTGATGGCACTATAATCGGCGCTGCATGACGGGGGAGAAATTTGAAAGTATGATGATTCTCTTCGGAAGTTCCCAAATTATCTTATGGGTGCCATCTGATTATCATTGACAGCGGCTGTGATGTCACCTAAACATGCATTATGCATGGACCATAGGTTCATGTTTTTCTTTAGATAAAAGAAACCTTAGCAGGGAGCGGCAGATACGTATGTAAGCACCCCGCATGTGAGGTACAGTATTGATCTCCAAACATCTGGATGATACGAGAAGGAACTGCAAGAGAGGGAGACCAGAGTGTCGCGTTGTAAGATAGTGATGGTAAACTTCTGCTGATTGATGCACGCAGGTCAAAATCAGGCTGCTCAATTATTCATAAAACTAGAATGATGCTGATTTCATGTAAATTAAAGCCGTGCGCAGTGGCAAAACAAGCCCATTCGTGGCAAATCCTTGACATGATCATCCAACTTTGACACCCCGCTCGCCTGCATTCGATGGCGCATGCAAACAAGCTGACAAATTGTGCAGCGCCCATCTGTCTGGTATACGAAGTTCAAATGTGATAGACTTTGGACCAAATCTCTCAGGCAAGTCTTTGAAGGACCAGTGAAAATGGCCGAAAAGGAATTTAAAATGTCAATTTTCAATAGAAACAGCAGAGACTTTCGGCATCTTTTCGGGAATTGGTTCTTGAGATTTTTTTTTTTTTAGGAATCAACACAAAATAGACATGGCAATCAAATTCCGTATCGCCACGTTTGGTCTGGTTCTGCCCATGTGGGGCTGAGTTTTTTTCTGATCGAACCGTCAAACTTTGCTAGCATGCTCTCCCCACAAGAAAAAAAACCCAACAACAACAACAACAAAGAAACATAATGCCATCCATCTATTTAATATTGGTCCAAATTTAGAGAAAATCTCAAGAAAACATTTAAAATGAGGCTAAACAAGAACCAGGCAAAGAACGACCTGGGGGTCATATCTAACCTGCTCAAAGTCACCAACGAGCTCTCGCATTGACCATAAAAAGTAAAACATACAATTTACAATATCTTTGTGCACACTTGTGGCCACTCGCACGAGTGAGACAGCGAGCAAGAACGGTCGACTTGTGTCTGCAGTTTAATGAGCGGATTTTCCAAATTCACAAATTCATTTTCATCAAATATTTAAAAAGTTGAGGTTCGTGATTGATGGAAAGCTCATCAAACTTTGCAAATATGTTCCGCCCACACACAATGACGAAAATATAACAATTTTGCAACTGACGGTAGTGTCGTCCATGTGTTGACTAAACATCAATTCAATTTGGTGGTCATTGGATAAAATCTTTGTGCTTGAAGGACCCCTGGTTGTGACACATTTTTTTTCTTCCCCAAATAAAAGAACTGAAAAAAAGAAAAAGTTTAAAAAAAAACTTGCAGGCAGCCAGCCCCTTTCCTGTGTTGATACTTGACCACGGTGGAGGCAATCTGTGATGAGAGGCTTGACCTGCCACTCTAAATGTTGATGAGGATGCGAGATAGTCACGGCGGTTCCATTTTATTACATTTTTGGGATCATGCACACCATCTGCGGAGGACCATGGCAAATTGTGGGTGTTCTCTACCAAAAAGGGTGTATTTTTTTGTTTTACATTCATTTGCATAATCACAAGCATTTCATGAGCATTACCGGCACGGACTATCAGCACTTATCTCCAAAGTAGGCCGGAAGGATAAGAGGAATTACATACATGCCAATGGAGTATTTCGTGGGTGAGCAATTGTACAGTGAGTTCAGTGGGCCAACGGTCTAATTCCGGACTCATTACCATCAAAACAATGATGCTTAAGTCATGATGCTATGTGGTGAACGCGTTTGGAGAAGACTCATCCGGGACAAAAAAATATTAAAAATATCCACGCAGTCGACAACTTTCCAATGCGATTTTGGTTTCCCTCAGCTCAAAACACAACGACAGAAAAAATGGGATTCTTACTTTTATAATACAAATTACTGGAAAGTAACATTTCAACTACCTCAGCCACAATGGGGTCTCTCAAACTCGAAAAGATTTTCATTGAGATAAACCTAAAACCGGTGCTGCAATGGTCTACTGGTTAGCGCGTCGAGGTACAGTGATCTATTCCGGCTCCGGCCTTCCTGTGTGCAGTTTCCATGTTCTCCCTTAACTGCGTGGGTTTTCTCTGGGTACTCCGGTTTCCTCCCACATTCCAAAAACATGCACGGAGGTTAATGGAACAAATTGTCCCTTGGTGTGAGTGTGAGCGTAGATGGTGTTCATCTCTGTGTGCCCCGTGATTGGCTGCCAACCGGTTCAGGGTGTACCCCGTCTACTTCCCGATGACAGCTGGGATTGGCTCCAGCACGCCCCGCGACCCTTGTGAGGATAAAGCGGTTCAAAAAATGGATGGATGGGTCATTAACATGTATTCGTGGAGAAAAGTTATAGAATGATGTTGATTTGATTTACCCTAAATGTTAGCAAAATTGTTATTTCAGAATTATGTATCGAATTCCTCTCACATGAACACTTTGAGACAGTAATTCATGCCTTTGTCACATCCCGGCTCGATTACTGCAATGCCCTTTACTTTGGAGTCAGCCAGTCCTCCATTAAGCGCCTTCAGCTGGTCCAGAATGCCGCTGCTCGCCTCTTGACTGGTACTCGTAAGAGGGAGCGCATAACTCCTACTCTGGCATCCCTTCACTGGCTCCCCATTCATTTTAGAGTTATTTTCAAGATACTCTTATTTGTTTTCAAATCTCTGAATAATCTCGCGTCACCTTACCTCTCTGAGCTCATCCGCCCCTACACACCTGCCCGGCGCCTCAGGTCTGTGGCCCAGACCTTATTAGAAGTACCAAGAACTAAACTGAGGCTCAGAGGGGATGGAGCCTTTTCTGTTGCTGGTCCCTCTCTCTGGAATGACCTCCCACTGAACATTCGGCAAGCCTCCTCGCTGCCCATCTTCAAAACCCTCCTCAAAACTCACTTGTATTCTTTGGCATTCGACTCAGCATGACTTAGATTTGTTCTTGGTTTTACTGTTTGGTGCTTTCTACCGCCTTTATTACCGATTTGTCTTACTGTTTATTGTGCATGTTAAATTGCTCCATGTACAGCACTTTGTATGCAGCGATGGCTGTTTGAAAGTGCTCTATAAATACTGTTGACTTGACTTGACTTGAATTGTGAGCACCTGAAATTCAGAAGTAGCACTCAATCTAAAAATACATCAATAAATAAAAATGTACGTATAATTTTGGGTACATGAGTCATTCATTTTAGAAAAAAAAACTAAAGTAAGAAAAAATATCGTCTCATGAGAACGAAGTTCCAATTTTCAGCTCTTAATACTCCTTGGTATTGAGCCATCCCTCAACTCTGGTTGCTTTCAGTTATCAGTCCACCTGTCAGTCATGTGGAGCCGCTTGAAAGCCTCCAGAGGGTCATTGCACACATGAAGGAAAAAAAAAAAACTGAGTCACTGGCTTCTAAAGAGAATTGTCAGAAGCTGGCTGTTTTAATAAATCCGAGCCAACAAAAAGGCCGAAAAAGCTTATGTTTTGGTGTCAAGTGGTTTCGCCTGCTCGGCTTGACCCCCCCCCCCCCCCGGCGAACTTGGTGTGTCAAAAGAAGCTTCGGACAGATGAAAAGCACCTTGCCGGACCTTTAGGGAGGCTTTGAAACCGGACATACAATGAAACAAAAAGACCCTAAAAAAAAATAATGGGATTTGTCCTTTGTTTTTGCTGCTAAGCTACAAAAAAATTCCATCTATTTCAATTTTACAAGTATATATAGTTTGTGGTGATGATGTGTCATGGGACTAAGGTGTAAACATCAGGGCTGTGATTCAATCGTACAATTTTGATAATTAGCATAAAACAAAATGGCAATACACTGGAAGAGACACACATACAATTTTTTTAATGCTACAATATAAAAAAAAATTCTCCAACCGCTATTTATTTTTAATAATAAATTAAATTAAATAAACGTAAAATATTTTTCTCAGAAAATACACATTTTAGAACAGATAAGTCATGCTAAGCTTATTTGGCATTATTGTGAACGTGACCGGCAAGAAACATGCAATATTTACTTTCATTTCAAAACATTCATTTTTTTTCCTCATGAGAATGCCCTTTCTCATCAATATTAGTAATATGTTTTTAACCTTCAAAATTAATCTATTTCTTGATTTTCAAATTGAAAGTTGGAAGAATGCACTCCAAGTCGTATCACATTGAATTTAGCCCTTTTTAAGGGAAAAAAATAAATAAATTGAAAACTTAAAGAGGTTGAAAGTCTCTTTTGTCATTAAAATGAAAAGGAAACGCGCCAGAAAAAAAAACTTTTCATAAGGATCAGTAAGCCAAGGCCAGCCGTATTGCCGAACCAAACACTCCAATTCTGATGATTGCATGACTGTTGTAGGTGCGTGCGTGCGTGCGTGAGTGTGCGTGTGAGAGCACTGACGGCAGCACGCAGCCGAACCGGTTGCCAGCCAATCGCAGGGCACACAGAGACGAACGACCATTCACGCGCACGTTCACACCCGAGGTACAATTTAGAGTGTTCAATCAGCTGTGTTTTTGGAATGTGGGAGGAAACCGGAGTACCCGGGGGAAAACCCACGCAGGCCTGGGGAGAACATGCAAACTCCACACAGGAAAGCCAGAGCCGGGATCGAACCCACGACCTCTGTACTGTGAGGTCAACGTGCTAACCACTCGACCATCGTTTGAAGCATGGATGTTGGAGGAGGGAGACATTTAAAACTGACTGCATAGCGGCCCTCGTGAACCAGAGTTGGACAACCCCGGTTTCGACCTTTTGAGGCAAATGTATTCAATTGGAATTTTGCAGCACTTTCCAAGATCAGACGAGATTGAGTTTAGTCTGGAAAACCAAACCAGGGAGAAGTCCGGGGGGAATCTCACCCAGCCAAGTTAACTCATTTTGGCAGCTTATATGCACCTTGACGCACAGACAAAGGTGAGGGTGGGAACGTTTTGTTCACTCATGAACAAAACAACCAAGATACTTGAACAAAATAGCCCATATTAGAGGGTCTGGTACTACAGACTTCCGAAGTACCCCCCACAAGACAAGACCTCCCCCAAAGGACTTCCCCAAATTCGCCTCGTCCACACATGTACATGTCCAGAGTACTCCTCAATTTTGCTTTTTGACTTATGAATCCAAAAAAGAGTAACCCTGATATTTCTCCTTTCTTTTCTTCCCCCACCAGTCACCACAATTCTCTGCATTTTGTTTTTTTTTTTTGTCAGAAAAGGCCTATCTGCGAGTATCCAAACAGCGTTTCATGTGCGCTTCACATTCTGGCTTGCAAGGAAGACATTGCTCAAAGAAAAAAAAAAAAGTCAGCGAGCCTATTGCAGGACAGTTACATGAAAACACTCTGCGAAATGTTGCGCCCATGTTAATGAGGCTAGCTATCACGGCAAGACAGATTATCGTGGCTCTGCATTTATTACAAACACAAGCCGGCAGACAATGGCAGTGTAATTATGAGCCGCGAATTGAAATATAGATACACATCACGGGCTGTGTTGAAATTGTCAACATTCATGTGAGGGGAACGGATAGTTCTTTCTTTTTGTACAGCGCAATTCCTTTTTGATGCTTTAATCCAAATGAAAGTACGACGCGTCGTCCCTAATTAGCATATCATTCACATTCATGTAACATCAGAAACAACAACAGAGAGTTTGTGAGTTTAAAGATATTAAGAGTCCCCATGGGGTGGCATGTTGTGTTTGAATGACGGCAGAATCACAACGTTATGAATGTGCAAACATTTCGAAGATAACGACATTGAAAATTCATGTTTTCGTTTCTTTAAGCAACCTGAATGCTAACTGAAGCAAAGGCTAACACGACCTAGTAAAAAAAAAAAAAAAAAAAGTGATATCTGTCCAAAAAGTGTGAGAAATTAAATTTAAAAAATGAGAACATCAGAGGACTAGAAGCAAGACAACTTGCCTTCACTTTGGAAAGACTAAAAATAACAAAGGCATCTGCTTGCTAAATAGTGAGTGTGCATTTAGTTTAACTGCTTGGTCTTCGTCATTTAGAATTGGTAGAAACCTCAATTTTGTTTGAAGCAGTACCTCCATGTTGTCAATTATAAATGGCACGAGCGCTTTATTTTTACTCGTTAAATATATCAGTTGCTATTTTGTTTGTTTAAGATGACAGGAAAGTAATACGATGATGCCCTGTGATACAGTTTTAATTTATTTCCTGACCACACGTATGCCTCAAAACAATCATATCTTACATCGTTGTCCATTGAAATGAATGGGAATGCAATTAATCCGTCTCACCCCTTCTCCCCAAAACCCCCGAAATCTGTTATTGAAAACGTTTCATTTTCACACAAAAATGCACTCCACATAACGTGCAACTCAAGTGCCGGCTTGTATCTTTGAAACTCAATGCAACACTGTAGCGTGAAACTCTCCAAGTTCATTTGCGCGCACCTCAAAAGTTACCTATAGATGCCACAAGATGGTGGCAAAATACTTTCATATTATGTATAAATGAAGCTCCTCCCATCACCTCAACTCAGTTCCTTGGCACCAAATGCCCCGAAACGGCATCAAAGCAGTATTTTTATGTGATTAAAAGGAAGATGGGATCCCCCAAAATATACAAGTAGATGAATTTACAACTAGGCACTGTAATTTTGTTAGGTATAGACAGGAGTACCTGAGTTTTGTTCGTTATAAATGTCATTTTGGTCATTCTAAACGGCAACATAAAGAAAGGCTTTATAAATACATTTTTGGCTTGCGATAGTTCATGAGCGGTAGTTTAATTCACATCACACACTGCACCCATGCGTAATATTCAACACTGCTCTGATGACGGACGCTTGGTGAATACCCAAGACGGCGGCTTGGTGGTACACAAGAGCTGGCGCGGAGGCTATGAGTAGGGGGGGGGAGGGGGGTTCGATGAATATTCCTTCCTCTCTTGTTGCCATGTTATGACCATTCTAATGAGATCTGTGGAGAGTTGGGTCTCTCGTTCTGTCGCTCCTTTGCCTCGCCACGCAAATCCGCTGTGGGCTTGTCCTCGGACACGTCCGCCCGAGTGGATGGATGGATGGATGCATTTGTTCCGCATAAAGCACCATCAGTCACTGACTTTTTTTGTTGTTTTGTTCTAGATATATTATGATTAACACGCTGGCTTCACATGTGAGTCATGCTTTTGTGTCTGGGTATTGTGAACGTTTGCTCAACAATCATGTGGACGAACAGATGAGGTTGGCAAACCTAAACAGGTGCAGTATTTATTGTGCTAACAGGAAGAGATTGCTTCCAAGACGCATGTAATTTAAGGGGCGTGTCTTAATGGTATAAAGAGTTTTTATACAAGAAAAAATTAAACGTAAGAACGGATTCAACGGATTCCACTTCGCTGTGTTAAAAGCACCTTTGATTGCGTGTATTCAAACTATGCGGATGAAGGACTTGAATTTATGTACTTATTGGATTTATGTTTGCTAGCGAGAAGCGCAATGAGAAGGACCTGCCCAGAGCACAACTCCATCGCAACTGCGCTCCCTCCCCCAACTTAAATCAATGCCTGTCTATCTATTTCGGCTTTACGTTAGGAAGAGTTGGACCCAATTCACTTCCAAATCCCCAAAATTCAGAGTCAACCAACGTCCCCACAATACATCACCTGCCGCATAAAACCAGGGCCTGATAATCGCTCATTATGATGCGCTCCAACTTTCCCTGTTTTAATCAGTCCATTCTTCAGATGAAAAGAGGTGTAGAGAATGTAGGAGTGTTGGACCGGTTACAAAAATGAAGCCTTTCATATTCTTTTGTGAGAGGAAACTCAATTAAGAGGTCCCACAAGGGCCCTTTAAATCCTTATGAGGAACGCAGACGATGAAAGAGGCAGAGGTTATAAATATTTCAGGTAATTTTGTTATCTATTCATCCATTCTTTTTTCCAAAGTCAGCAGTCTAGCTCATTATCTCACAGCCGGATTGTTCTATCCACTGGCACTCGGAGAAAAACAAAACAAAACCAAAAAAAACCAAAAAAAACTACAATACGAGACACGTTTTACATTTTCACGTAAGTAAAATGTCAGTGATGTTCATCCACATCACTGCCTGATGGGTATTTAGCAAACACGAGCAAATGTGCGCGGACGTGTCCCCGCGCAAATTACCGGGAGACGAATGCGCGTTAGTTTGGAACTGCCTCATTTAGAGTACATGTGTCTTAAAACCAAATGAGGTTAAAAATATATATACATTTTTTTTTCGTATAGAAGTTAGTGAACAAAATGTAATGAAACAACAAATCACAACCTGATTTATTTTTTTAATTCATTTCGACGACATAAAGTGGTAGATATTGTGAATAATTGGCGAGAGCGGCAATCACATGAATGATAGTATCGGACGTGGACATTACATGACGTAATTTTCAGAGACTGGGGATTATTCCGAGTCATCCTGTGTTATTTCGGCTGTGCAGTGATGGTGTGGATTATACCACACATGCACTGCATAAACAGAGCCGACTATTTTTTGAATGGGCATGAATCTGATTGATGATAATGATTAAGATTGCACGACTGTCTCATGTGTTGTGTTGTGTTATTTTGTTATTTTGACTTCAAGATGGTGCCGCGAGAGTGGCTGCCTTTCCAGCAGCTCCTATATTTTGTTCTTTTACTTATTCCTTTCATAACTTTGCTGCTGTGAATTGGGAATTTCTCCATTGCGAGAGTAATAAAGGTTTTCTGATCTTATCTTAGTAAAGCCTACTACGGTTGAAAGGTGTTGGCTATCATCATGATTCCTTGTCACAAATCACCATGTTCATTTCCTCTACGCAAGTGGGTGGCGACCATCATAAATGGAGAGAGGAGCAGGGACATACAGGTTGTGTACGATACCAGGACGCCATTATTTTTTTTTCTTCATTTCTTCTTTTTTTTTTTTTTTTTACTGCCTGGGTGATTTATAGTTGTTCCGTTTAGTTCGAGTGCACGAGGTGGTGAATAACTGGCGAAAGGAGCAGTCACATTCATGGTGTTAGATTTTGTTCATTTTTATTGCGCAAGGTGACAGTGAACACAGGTTTAGGTGTCATCTGTCCGATTAAGCGTTCAGGCTGAAGATACTCATTGATAAGTAAGTTGGCGATTATGTAATAGTAGTCAAACCAATAAAAATGAACGGGAGCCATGCGGTAAGGAAAAAGTGAGGAATGAAAGTACAAAAGGCTTCCGGGGCCGAGGACGGTGTCATCGATGAAATGACACTGGGCGTGTTGGATTTGTTAAAAAAAAAAAAAAAAAAAAAAACTACAATAAAATGACATCGGTGCTCCGCCACAGGGTTACCTCACCGGCATGTTTACGAGCCAGAGTTGAAAAAAAAAAAAGTATCATTCGCACTCTTTATGACAAGATGCGGAACATTTCACTGCGACAATTACCTGGCAAAACATACATTAAATCAAAGCAGGAGGGAAATAATGGCTTGCACGGATCATGGGGTGGACATTTTGTATCGTGAACGTCGGGCACTTTTAGCAACAACTCGGAGTTGCCCTCCATCCGCGACGGGTGGGCTACTATTTAAGTGCTACTATTTAACAGCCCTGCGGAACCCTGTATGTGTGTCTATGCATAGTATGTGACACAGAACTGTATTTACTGCTTAATAAAATTGCAATGTCTTCATAAAAGCAGCGCGCACGGCGTGGAAAGTCATCTCCAAAAGGCCGTGGTGTGTAAAATTGGATTTTCCATAGGAAGCCGCAGAGGGGAACGCTTGTTGATGGAGGCCGATGCACACAATCGTGTGAGTCATTTGGGGGGGGGGGGGCTATTTTTTTTTTTCACACTGGGAAACTAAAGTTCACTCATCGTGCGTTACGTGCCGGGTCATTTGCATGTTAGTAAGCGGAACAGAAACAAAGAGAGGCTCCAGTTGGATTGAGCTGGTGGAGGAGGACAGTACAGAAAAGAATGACAGCCAATTTCTTGATTTTGTCGATTATATCAAGTGGTTCTGTGTATTTTTATAATGCAAGGTGATGGTTGCCATGTAAAACTGATGATAGGCGTGATCATATTAATATTATGACACAAATCGAGCCTTGAAATATATTTTGGGAGATCAATGACTTGATTTGATGAGCATTTTTTCAGGTTAATTGCAGGGACCCGAAGCAAGAGTTTTATCAACAATAACATTTGACAATTGTTTTTTTTTCATAGAGTGATATTGTGTATTGCAGCAAATGTATCTTCTTATTTAGAAGCAAATCTTATTGATTTGAAAAAATAAAATCAATTTAAAAAAAAAAGATCTACCATAATGTAATGTTTAGACCATTTATTGTGCAGACCTCAAATGTCAAAGTCAAAAATCAGGACCTCATTGTGAAAACAAATGAAAAAACAAAAACAAACAAACAAACAGTTAATACTCTTTTAAAATACTTTTAACCATCTTGGCCACTCCTCCTGGCTCAGTCATTTCCGGTTTTCTTTAGATTTTCTCTCCTGAGTTCAGACACTTACTAATTTGACTAAAAAGATGGATGGAAGGCGATGCCTCAGTGTCAGCACTTCCGGGTTTGAATCTTGAATCGGGCCTATCTTTCTTGAGGCCCGCGTGGGCAAACTTTCGACTGAAATGACATCACAGCCCATTTCCAACCCTCTCTTTGTACTCCACACAATGACTTGAATTCCGCCGCCTTGACTGACAGCCTCCTTTCATGACATCCCATAGCCCTATTCCCTCAACTTGTGGCCTAATTAGCCTCTAATCTTCTTTGCGCCGGGCCGTCTCTTTATTTAACTCTGAACTAGCATAGCCGCGCATGCTCAATTAACTGTAGAGCATTGCTATTAACATGAGCCCAGCCACACCAAGAACCAAGGCTCAAGCATTACAACAAAATTCATGACATACTTGACTTTAGAACCCAGCTACCACACAAATTTGTTTTTGGATATAATTAAAAATCTGAAGAATAATGGCTCCGATATAATTTTAAGGAAATGACGATTGACTTTGTCGCCAACACTACCTTTGACATCTAGCATTGTACATCAGTCAAAATAAGTCAGATTCTTGCTCTGGAATAGATGAGGCGGCTCGATGGGTCAGAGGGTAATACCACTTACTGGGGACCAGGGCTCAATTAGGGCGAACGGTAAAATCCAATTGGGTCCTTAAGCACGACCCTTAAAGTAAATATATTTGGCAGAGTTAAAACTATGCCAAACATGTTGCGCGAGCCCTAACAGGGTAAAGTCCAAAGCCACTTCTTTTTCTGGAACAGGGTTATAAGAGATTAGCATTTTAAGACGTTTTTATTTCCCGTATTTTCCACACTAAAAGGGGCACTGGATTATGAGGCGCACCTTCAATGAATGGCCTATTTTGTCAATATTTTCACATATGGGACGTAGAAAATACGGTAGTTTTATTTTCCGACACTACGTTCTTATTAGTTTTTATTACTTTAGGAATTGGGTTTGTGTTTCGGGTTAGTTTCAGTTTCAAGATTTTTTTAAAGCGTTTTCATATATACACTGTACTGCGTATCTTTTGTTAATGAAAATGATTGACCAATTTGAGTTTTAGTCATTTGATTTGTTCTTGTTAGCTATAACAACCTTGCTCTGGACGAGAATAAAACTGGATATTGTGGCTCGGCACTCAAAATGAGGAGGTGCTAACTTGTCACGTTATTATGGATCAGACACAGTTTAAAGTGGTTCTTTCTTCTTTGATATAGAAGAGCAATCCCTTAAATTTGGAAGAAAATTGTTTAAATGCTCTCATTACCTTGGTGTTGATGTTGTTTTGCGGCAGACACCATCCACATTTTAACGATTTTTGACCTTAATTGGAAGCTTGTAGACCGCAATTGTAAATACTGAATGCTCATTTTGCAATTTGAAGCCCAATCAGCTCTCAACATTTGTTTGAGACCAATCCAAAGGGGACAAAGACAGCACCCACCAGTATGACCCCCCCCAAAAAAATATGTGAGGAAAATTTGGAATGGAAACCATACACCAGCTAAGTCCTTTTAAAATGACACACGCAGTTAAATGTGCTGCAGTGACAGCATGTTTATGAGGCTGTGTATTAAAAAAAAAAAATCACCTCCATCATTGCAACGCAATCTTAAAGCGGCGACGTCCCGAGAAGCTTATTTATCTTGGCGAGCCACTGACCGCCCTCAGGCCGTAAACAAAGCGCTTAATAGCAAACAAGTGACATCTTTTTTCTTTTTTTTTCCCCCCCCTCTCTGCAGCCTTTCCGCAGTCGTCTAAAAACAGAGCTGACCAGCGGCCCGTGGCTGTTGTTAGCGTCAGTGGTGACTTACGGAGTTATGTCACGCCGCCCCTCGGAGGGACCAAATGAGGGTGTCGCATAAATTAAGGCCTCCCG
The DNA here is from genome assembly GCF_054856545.1 of Hippocampus guttulatus. Lineage (NCBI taxonomy): Eukaryota > Metazoa > Chordata > Actinopteri > Syngnathiformes > Syngnathidae > Hippocampus > Hippocampus guttulatus. The sequence continues at coordinate 24,657,426 of NC_141263.1, read as the reverse complement.
AAATAACCGATGCGATTAAGAGGGCCGAGCTTTGTCTGCGACGCTAGCGGAGCAGGTTTTATCCGCGGTGCCGCAAAATGCTGCACAATGACAACAATTAGTGGGCTATTTATGCTGTAATGAGCAATAAGTAGCTCATTAGACTGTGGCCTGGTTGTACAAGCAAAGACTCGATTGGAACACATACGAAATGTCAGAGGTCAGAACCCAACGAGAGACTAATTGAAAAGTATTGACAACCGATTGGTTGAGTTACTCGTGTAATAAATGCATTTTTGCAAGGGATGCAAGTGTTTCTTTCTGTGCGTTCAAATGATTTGTTTTGCCTTTTAAATAGTTGAAAACAGTTGCCAAAGCATTTTGAACAAGTTGGCAATGTGCCGGTTATTTTGCCAACATCTCCGAAGTATCAAGACTAAAAGCATACTTTTATTCACTGGAGAAAAACACGATTTGTATTTGGGGGAGCTATGACAGTAATTTAACAACTTTAAAATATGAATGATTGACATTTAGGGCAACATTGTGAGCCCAACAAAGCAAGCGAGTTTGGGCTTGGTCCCTCAAGCGAGCGAGTTCACCGACTGTACTGAATCTACTTTTGAAGTCCCGTTTCAAAGAAGGGCATAGTGACAAGCTTCTTCACTGGAGGAGACGGTGTTAAATGTAAAACAGCAACCCTGTGTAAAAAGTGGACTGAAGCAGCTCCAGCGTGATGAGCCTCCGCTCTTATCGTGTGCCAAAGAGTCATGTCGTCTCTTTGCCTTTCCCCCCCGCCCCTTGGAAAAGATACTCAATGATGATCCTTGGCAAAGACTCACCAAGGTGCCTTCTTTGTTCCAGAAGCCTGTTGAGTGCATGCGAGATAAGAATGAGGGGGCTCCTGGTGTCGATTATGCAGAATTATTCATGCTCACCAGCTACCTGGCCAGATTGTACATGTTCAAAAGATCTAAGCGAGCCTTGACCTCCACCGTCGACATGTAGCATTCCGTTTCATGTGATTATCTGACATAATGCTGTGTGATTGGCTCTTGCTCTTTCTCAGAGGTGCGTTTTCCCTGCTTGGGGAGCAATTCAAAGATATAAGACAAGCCGTTATGCATATGGAAGATTGGATAAGAGTCTTGTGGTTAAGAATTAGGTTCAGGGTGAGGGAAGACAAGTTATGGTTAGTATTAGGGGTTAAGGTTAGGGTTGGAAATATTTGACGGGTGAACAACTTCTGTAAATACTGGAAGGGCTCGAAATTTTTCATCAGTGCTATGGGGGAGGCGGGGGGGGGGGCACGGACCTGGTCTTCAGGGTCACAGGAGCCTATCCCAGCTGTCATTGGGCAGTAGGTGGGGTTACACCCTGAACTGGTTGCCAGCCAATCACAGGGTCACACTTTGACAAACAACCATTCGCAGTCACGTCTGACGCTTGCATTCAAGGGTGGCACAAAACTGCTAAACAAGAAACCAACATTGCGTCCAAGAACTGACTTTGTACATCTTTCCACTAAAATCAACTCAGTTAAGATTTTAATATTCTCCATCCATCCATCCGTTTTCTGATCCACTCCATCCTCACAAGGGGCTGCAAGGGGGTGGCCTGTCCCAATTGTTTTCGGGCAGTAGGCGGGGGGCCTGAACCGGTTGCCAGCCAATCGCAGGGCACAGAGAGACGAACAACCATCCGTGCTCACTCTCACACCTCGGGACAAGTTTGAGTGTTCAATCAGCCTGCCATGCATGTTTTTGGAATGTGGGAGGAAACCGGAGTACCTGGATAAAACCTACAAAGACACAGAGAGAACATGCTAACTCCACACACAAAGGCCGGAGTGGGGACCGAACCCACAAGCTCTGCACTGTGAGGTCGATGCGCTAACCACTGGACCACCGGGCCACCGAAATCAAAATGCGTCTACGTTTATATGCCTGAGAGCCCATGTGCTGTCTACGAATATCAAGCCCCTTAGATTTGCAAATGACAATAATGTGCTGATCGATTACGTTGAATGTGTCATTTAGAATCAGTGGCGACTTTTGAAATGGAAAATGCAGAATGAAAAAAAGGATACATTTTTTTGGGCACATGGAAATTTGTAGAATTTAGAAAATCGAACCTGAATAAGGTGAACATGGAAAAAAGAAGGATGTGCAATCTGCTTGCAGCTTTAATCATCCTATTTCATTTTGTGTTTGATCCAACGTACATGCGGGTCGGCTCACCGTGTCGGCCCGTGTTGCGTAACGTTGTGCGGCATGGCGGCATGTGGTGTGATGCTGTGTGGCCAGAGAGACTCCCTCTCTCTGCGACGGCTCTGAAGCAGTGTTTCATGTTGTGCCTTTCATCTTCACTTCAGGCCAAAATGTATTCCATTACATGATCACCATTCCCATTAGATCCCCATTAGATCAGCGCGCTGTCTATTGATGTCTTTTGTAAATCCGGCCTATAGGGTGTGAAGGGGCCTTTGTAGGCGTCATATGAAAGAAAAAGGAAACGGTACAATGCAGTGTTGCAATTAGCTGCGTCAAAAAGACTGCCGGCATAATGGGATAGCATTAATGACATAAATATGATTATTGTTTGCATATAGAGTGTTGTGTCAAAACAACAGTAGAATTCGTTCTTTTTTTTTTTAAATCCGACCTGGGACTCTTTCAAATGTGGCTCTAAAATCGCACAAGTTTGGTATGCATCTGTAGTATAAACACTCATCCGCACACATCTGACCTATACATCTTCAAAAGCCCAATTTGGGCAGGGGAGAGTGCTCAAGAGACGATTTATATCATCTGTGAAACTGAAAAGCTGTTTTGAGTCACAGATGTTGTCTTCATATTTGACTTTGAATCCCACTTAAAACATGAATCGGAAAGTAGACATTTGTAGTGAAAGTAGTGCTCCCGCCATGCGGAGAGTTTACATTACAGCAATATCGTGACATCACCTTTCGTAGATGTCTTTATTCAATGAAGAGAAGGAATAGCTTTGTCTCATATCCTCAAAATATTTCTACCTCTTCCCGCCTTGCTACTTTGACGATATGAGATAAAATGAGCACAAATTTACTTCTGTAAAAACACACGTCTTATTTATTTTTTGTGCACGGCACTTTGTCTGTATGCGTTTCATATCACAAATGTGTTACATTTCACATTAGAAGTGGCATTTGTTACATCATGTGAACGAGTATGTAAAAAGTTCGGATTTCACATACAAATTGGGCATTATGTCCTTCAGTGTAATTGTAGCCTGCCTCATGCCCAAGAGCAATAAACGATACTTCATTTTCCTGTTATTGTAATTTTATCCCTTTCAAATTGACCTAGCTGGGCGGCAACCTCGCCCACACTTTCTTTATGATGGCAACAGTTTGACCCCGAAATTGTTTTTAATTTCCATTTTCATTGTTTCCTATGCAGAAAAAATGTCCCAACACTGTGGAAGGTATCATGTACTATGTTATCGGTTCTACTGTATTCGTCCATCATTCAGGCTGACAAACTGTCTGATGTGGCCTCTTTTACACACACGCACACACATAAAGTCATGTGTGATGGAGATTGATGGCGCCCCATGACTCTCTTCCCATATGTCGGCCTTGAGATAAGTGAGACATCCGTCCACCAGCCGAGCGTATAGAAAACAACTTCTTTCATCTCCCCGCTGCAAGTGGCCTCTGTCACACAGTAATGCCACAGTGCGCTGCATCAACACGCTCATTCAACACGAGCGCAACGCATAGCGGCAATACATGCACAACACCCAGTGGTTGTCCAACAAGAAACTTTTAATTCCTGTGGCATTTCGGGGCACCCGGGCTCTGTTTTACTGGCATTCGGATTTAAGCAGACTCCAAAAAGTTTGAGTGTAAGGATAGTCATTTAGACATAAATTGGCAACAGAGAGGAAATACGCTCATGCTACATGCATTTCGCTTGGATTACACAAGCTCTAGCCAGGGGGCTGAGCCGTTTGTCAGTCTCTTGGAGCATTTGTGGCGGCGTTAATGGGCCACAAATGTTTGACGTGCTCATATCCACGAGGCAACTCCCTGCCAAAACGAATAGACATCAGACGGGTCCTTGACCGGTACAACACCAAAATGACAAGGCTTCAATAGGGTGGCTATTTATTTTAAAATTCTAAAAATAGTGAGGGTTTTTAATACGGGATGAAACAACATGTGCCACGTTTCATCCTGTTATTCTTGTCATGTTTTCTTCACAAAATCCTCAACAGTGTGCCACTTTAAAACAAAATTCTCGGTATACTTTGTTAATAAAAAGCATTTAGAGTTACATATTGAGGCGAAAAGCGATGAAAGGTAAAACAGTCAAACACAAAATACTGTACATTGATTTTAATTCAAGTGTTGAATTTAACCCAGAGCTTAACTACCAAACTTTAAATATTCATTTTCAAATTAGGAGTAGATTTTGAAAATCAAGTACTCACAGTCAATATCCTTTTCCTTTATGCTGGGCACGAAATACTTTATTGTCGTGTCTGATGACCGCTAACGACAAACAGCAGCTTGCCATTTATGGCTTACTGGTGCCAAGAACCAGCCGCCATTAGAAGCAGCAGGTGTTTTTTTGACTCAGTACCGAAGCTCTGCCAGTTTAATATACATTTAATGCTTCCCAAAAAAAAACATGAAAGTGACTTTTCATTTAATAACGTAATTGTTGTAAAACTGTCAAAGATTAGAGTCAAGCCTTCTTCCTATGGGTCTCCTTATGGTTAATGAACCACAAAAACATTCCAAATTAAACGTCAAATCACCTTTATGAGGGGTGGGGGTGGACACTTGGAACTGCGACTAATTCCAAAGCATGAATAGGTGGATTTTTATAATGTGACACTCAATACCAGAGAGTTGAGCCTTACCACTTCAGTTAGGCTGCATCCTTACTTGATTTAGAAGGAATACAAATGTCGGAGCAACAGCTTGTAAAGCTCTGTTTAAGGCCCAAGCAAAGTTACATGATTTGACTTTTTAGGCGTAATCTGTTTGTTTTTTTATTCCCAATAAAATATTCAGTTTTGATACCACTATTTTAAAATGATGTAGCTTGAAAATGTTACGAGATAAAGGCATACTGCAAATGTTGCTTGGTGCCATTTTGCTACTTTGGTGCGTAAAAGGTCCCACATTCAGCCCCCCCCCCCCTCCCCCGAAGGCAATCACATTGCGGTATGGTATTTAGTACTATGTGTGTACAACCAAGTTTCAAAAAGCCACACCTTAAGTCATACGGGAAGTCAGCAGTTTTGGGTCTTTTTGGATCATTACACCGACAATAGTTGACTTGGTGTCAACCACCAAACAAATTCCTTGGTACTCCCTGGAATTCTTTGAACATTCATCCCACAACACCAGTATTCTAGCGCAACATGACCAAACTACCATTTAGCGATGCCTTTGTGCTTACTTCACTTTGCCATTTATTAGCTTAATAAGCATTAGCACATTAGCACTGAACTGTCATCAGAATTTGCACCCCAATATATGGCATTATGTTCCATACTTTTTTTTTCTGCCTTAGCGCTTTCTTGATTAAAGCTGCTATTTTGCCATATGTTATCGCGTTAGCAATTTTATCAATTCTCATTACAGGGCAAGCGCATCCTTCGACAGTGAGTTAATAAAGCGAGGATTTACATCCGAGGAGTGACGGATGGTAAAAGAGCCACATGACAGCCCGGATGTCTTCATTTGAGCCGAACAGTGAAGTTCGAAAATATGCGAGTCATTGTACCTTGAGCCGTCTGAAAAGAAGCAATTACTTGACATAGCGGTGAGCCACAAACGGCCTTGGCGGATTTGATCAATTAATCACCAAAAATCCCTATAAAAGAATCATCCATCACACACTAATGCGTCTTGGGCTGAGAGCAGACAAGCAAATGTGAGCAAAAAGAAAAGAATTCTTTCAAGGGTGTTCAGCCTTCCATTATTGGCCGCGCGTTAACGAGGCATTGAAAAGATGATGTCCGGATGCCGTCGAGCTACACTTCGGCAGAGTCTAATTTCAGGCCGCGTTTAAATAAATGTTTGGGCAACAATTAGAGACTAATCCCTTCAGGCTTTACTGGCTGGAGGTTGTGTTTATTTATTTATTTTTGGAAGAGTAAGCACTGGAGCCATTATAAAATAGATCACTTTATTAACCGTAAATCCTCTTTTAACAAACACAATCTTCCACGGGTAACTCCGTGTCATATTCACAGGATTTAGCAGATGCCTGTTTTTTGTTGTGGAGTCCATTTTCCACTCATTTATTATCTATGGCGAGATCCAGAGATTTGGCTGAAGATAAAGTGTGAGTGCGGGGTGCTCGAAGACGTAAGTATAACAAATCGTCAAAAAGGCTGAGGGTGGGTGCAAAGATGAGCAAATGCGTGCGAGGGCGGAAGCGGCGGCCGTAAAAAGTGCGTCGTGTCATGTTGATGGAAAACATGCGGCGGCAAAGGGGATTCATACACGGCGGCAAGGACAAAAAGAAAAAAATCCATTTGCATAATGTGACGTTTACTAAAAGGCTGAGTAATGTTTTTGTGTGTTTTTTTTTCTATAGTTCGGACTTGCTCTGGGAGAGACAAAAAAGCAGCAATATTAATTAATAATGTCACGTAAGTGGATGTTAATGTGAAGTTTCGATGCCACTTTTAACATGTGCCATTTATAAAGGGAGGTAAACCACTGAAGAAGTGAAATCAAATTAAATCGATCAAAAAGTCATTATATTAATGGATTATATTTATGATAGTGAGCCCCCCCCCACCTCCCACAAAAAAATGTCATAAAACAAAAGATCATGGTAATTGCAGTGCAATTACCTCGTACCAGAAAGGTGTATTAAGCCCTCACTGGAAAATGTACACCACGGAAAGAAAATCATATCATTTTACGTTTATATGTGAAGAAGTTGTACGATTAAGAAATATCTTTAATTTGCCACATTCTAATTTCAAGTCAAATTTAAATCAAGGCTGAGGCAAGAATTCGAGACAATAGGGGTGTTCACACGGCAAGATTTGGTCCGGTGCTACACCGGGGCTGCCCCAGTAGAGCGTTCACACGTGCAAATTAGCTCCGGCGTAGCCCCGGAAAAAGGCTTACACCGGACCAAATTTGATCCACCTCAGGGAGGTGGTTTAAAAATTTGGTCCGGAGCAAATGCTCGTTTGCGAAGCAGCACCGATGTAAATTTGCACGTGTGAACGCAACTGGGTTATATTTGCTCCAGAGCAAATGCTTGTGAAGAGTTTACGTACGGCGAAAATGTGTTGCTTTCGTGCTCTGTCGGACTTCCGTCATGTGTTTGTTTAATAATGACACAAGACTTGGCTTTTGTAGGAGACTGGACTGTCTCGGAGTTGTTAGTGTAGTTTGTTCCTTTGTTGTGTGTTCACAACCCCCCGCCCCCCATATAATTTATTTAGTGATTTCCTCTCTTGATTTTCTGTTTGGCGCATGATGTGTTTGCTTTTCTGAGTGTCATTGAAGTCATCGTTGATTTACGTTTTCGGGGGCGGTCACTCTCGAGCAGAAGGCACGGAGACCGAGAAGGAGAAGGACGTGCCTGTCCAGTAGTCGCTTGAGTTGTGTATACGTTTTAAAAAGAACCAACACGACAGCTCATTTGTTTTCTGTCGTTTTGCTCCGCTGCAGAAACTGCCGTGTGAACGCAAGTGGGGCTGCACCGACGCTGTGCCGTTGCAGACACGCTCAGCGGCTTTGTACGTGTGAACGCTCCACACAATTTGCTGCGGTGCAAAATATATCGTAACAAAATACATCGGTGCAGCGCCGGAGCAAATGTGTGCCGTGTGAACACCCCTAATGCCTCCAGGCTATCCCGAGTTAACAATGTGTTGGGGTTTTTTTTGTTTTTTTTAAGAGTCATTGCTGTAGCTACTTTATTTTGCTCTGAAAATTGGATAAATGACCAAAAGTGTTTGTTCAGGGCAGAGAATTGTTCACCATTATTATTCTGATCGCATGCAGCCGTAGAGGTGAGGCAGACAGAATTCCCCCTGCACACCGTGGCAGGCGGCCTCCTTGAGAGTGAATGTGGCAGTCGCACTAAAGGGGGCGTAAAAGGTCTCACGGGTCACGTGTGTGCTCTTCTACGCACCCACGTCGCTTACCCAAGTGACTTTGTGGGACGAAAGGAACATCGGGCGACTGGTCAAGTCTTTCGAAACTAGGCTACACAGACTACTTCACCGATTTCGCCTATCACGGGTTATTTTCGGAACGTAACCCGCACGATAAATGAGGGTTCGCTGTACCCTGCTTAGGGTTGTCGCAAAAGGCGCCATTCAAGATGGGATCGGCACTGCTCAATGTATGGAGCAAAGTACTAGGGCTGGGAGTAGACGAAAACGGAAGGGGATGGAGAAAAAAATATGACATGGTTCTGTTTTGTATTGTCTCCAGCAGATGGCAGCGGAGGGCTCTTCCTCCTGTTCCGCACTTGTTCCCCATCATGTCATTATCTGTCACCTGTTGTTAGAGACTGTCAAGCCGTCACCGGTTGTCGGATAATTCGCCTTGCTCTCGTCTCACGTACGAGTGTTTATTTCGAGACATTCGTCGCTCTGCATCTCGTTTCTGGTCCTGTCGTAGTCTGTTTTGTTTTTCATGTTTTCTTCTTTTGTTTTTGATACTGCTATCCTCAGTGCGCTTTTAGTTTTATTTATTGATTGGCTATGCCGTGTCATTTTTGGAGAAGTGATTTAGCGTTATTTATTTCTCTTGCCTTTTGCAAGCTCGTTTTGCTCGTAGTGTCATTTCACCCTAGCTTGCTCCCAGCGATTTATTTTGTACTTTGTCAGTCTTGCGATTTTAAATTGTAAATAAACCTTTTGTACTTGATCTTGTTTGTGGGATCCGTTCCTGTTCCAGACTGGTCCAGAACCTTCACAAAATGGAGTAAAGTGCCCATCTCTGGCCTAAAGAGATTTGATCTCTCTCCCCTTCTCTTTTATTATTATTATTTTTTTTGCAACCATTTAAAATGTCTGACTGGTAATTTAATGCCATTCTGTTTGGCTCATAAATGTGTAAATCTCAACAATTGACACGATTCTCTACCATCGCTGTCGTGATATTTTTATTTTCATTCTTGTAAATTATGGCATGATGCCTCTAGTGGCCATTAGAGGCTGTGCAGTTCCAGCGAGTCTTCCTTGAGCCATCAGTCAACATTGAAAATGAGCTGTGTCCCTTACGCACTAAATTGGAGTATGTTGGGCATTTTTGCATTTTTACACTGAGTCGAACAACGTTCTGCAATTTGAGCCCTCCCTCTTTGATTTATTCGATCGACCGCCTTAAAAGAATCACAAATCACGCCGGAGTGAAATTTATGACCCCCATCTCTACTGGCCTTCATCATAAATCCATCGACTAAAGCAGTGTCACGTGAGACCCCCAACCCTTAGCCGCCGCGTTCTAAAAACAATTTTTAAACACCCATTCTCAATGGGAACGTTGACAAATGGGCCGTGTCGCGCTTGGGTTGCCTCGGCGCTGGGAGGAAGGCGGCGTTTTAAAGGTGAGGCGTCCGAGTGGGGTGCCTGATGAAATTACACAATCAATTGATTGATCCCCCGGCACGTGCCGTTGCAATGCAGCTAAAATTGATGCATCTAGATTAGTGTCAGAGGGGCAGCTGAAGGACAATGAAGGCGCTCACCAAGAGACGTGACCTTCTCGCTGGCACGCACACACACACACACACACATGGACGTGCTGATGGCGGGAAACCAAGAGCTTGGGGAAATGTCGTCATGCCAGACAACAGGCAAGAAAAAAAAGAGAGAGAGAGAGAGAATATGAGGCAGGGATGCACTTGCAGATGTTTCAATTCGTATTCATTAGCTTGGCTTTCCATTACTGACTGGAAATGAAGCCAGTGCGGCGGCGCACGCCCGCCCGCACGCACACACACACACACACACACACACACACACACACACACACTTGCATGAACACAATATAAGTCACAACACATTCAAAGTACAATTTATTTTCAGGTCCAGAATGGAGGCGCGCCAGCCACTAGGCGGCAAACGTTTAGGGAGGTAAACTCAAACTAAAAATCATCCAGGACAAAAAAAGGAAGCAAGCATTTTTTTTTTAATCTCATTTAAAACATTGAAAGTGAACCTCACCTTACGCATGACAGCTTGAGGCAAATTCAGTTGAAGACTTTTTATGACTTTTAATTCCATGTGAAATAAAATCCGAGACCAACTTCACAATGTACCGAATGTTGCGAAATGATGTGTATCTGCTTTTAAGAGTCCCAATTAAAATCGCATTACCGTTTTGTTGGTTTTGTTGATGTGATTGCATGACATGTATAGATATGAACATGAGGAGATATGACACGGCCTTTGGCTGAGGATTTTAGCGTTGTTAGCTTTTTTGACATCAAATGTTTTGTCTAATCCTCTGTGAGCCCGGCAGGAGTTGTGGTTGACCAACCGTGGCGCGGACACTACCCACAGCCCAGTATTTCGTGCCGTAAATGGCTGGCACTTTTTCCCCCCGCGACATTCTCATGACTTTGGATGGCCAACAAGCACTGCGGTGTGGGCACATCAGTGCGATACTCTGGTCCTTGTGTAGGTGGAGCTTAGCGTCCTTGGGTGTCTTGGCTCAAAATTAAACACCTTTATTACTTTGTTTTATTACAAACAAATACAGACAGCATGAAAAATAAAAGTAAGCCTCTCATTTCCGCTTATAGTGACATTTTTAGAGCATAAGTAGAGATGTCCAAATAGATTTTGGTGATAATTTATCTCAGTTTTCTAACATTATAAGTAACAGAAACCAAGTGTTTTGAAATGTAATAATTGTCTCGAGCAAAATACATTATTTTGAAGTTTCATATGTTTCACTGATTTCTCACGAGATTGGCTGAAGTCTCACACAATTCATTGCTCACTGAAGTTTCATGAGATTCTCTGAAATCCCGCAGGGGTTTATGCTCGACCATCTGATCCATCTTGTTTGCTTTCAGACACATTTTCTGACGATGCATTTGTTTAATTTCACACTGTAAGGGGTGTGTCGTCACTCAAGAGACCCAACTATTTGCAGACGATCATTTAAAAAGCCACTTTTTGGGGGGCTGGGGGGGGGGGCATAATACGCCGCCTTTACATTCCCATCCTAATACTTTACCCCACTTGCGTGCACAAGTTTTAACAACAACAACTAATCACCGAAAGGCCTTGCCGAACACAGCGTGATGAATGGTCAAATACAACAACAGCGCTGCTAATTAGTCCGAGTGCATTTGCGGCTTGAAATCAACCGCTGTCGACTCGTCTCCAAACTAATTGGCTGTCCGAATCATGTAAACGCGGCGGGAGATTACCAGTGAGGCAGAGGGGCGCAGGGGCTTCTCCGTCCGGATCGCCGCAAAGCGCAGAATCAGCAGATCGCTAATTGTCGTTGTCTCAGCGCCGCGAGTAAGAAAAACGTGTTAATGAACGCGCGAAGCTGTCAGGGGGTTGGCCTCTGCGCACATATCTGACGTGAGAGGAAAGCGGATGATGATGATGATGATGATGATAACGTGTGAGGAACACGGGGAGAACCTCCACCGGGGAAAACGCTTTAAATGAGCATCCACTAAACACGGCAGTCCAAAACGCCGATCACGGGAACCGACCAGAGCAGGCTGCTCCATGAGATCCTATCATCAATTTGAAATTTCCGGTCCCGAGGCAGCCCATGTTGGTGTGACAGCAGCTGCCCTTTTTGTCAGAAGGCCTTGTTAGTAGTTACCGGGTTCATCATGTTTGCTCAGTCGAAGCTGTCATTCTCTGATGCTTGTTGCGTGTCGCAGCATGCTAGCGGACCGGTTAGTACATCCGCTTCACAGTTCAGAAGTCGCGTTTAAATGAAAACTATAAATGGTCCGCGGCTGCGGCTGTGTGTGTGAATTGTTTGATTGGCGATATAGGCCTTGCGATTGGCTGGCGGGCCAGTTCAGGGTGTAGCATAGCTCGCGGAAAGTCAGCTGGGTGAGGCCCCAGCACACCCACGATGTTAGGGAAGCGAAGCAGTACCGGAAAAAAAATGGATGGATGTTGGTTCCAAGTCATGAGTAGACCTGTGAAAAAGCCGAAAAAAAGCACACACACACACAGGAAGTCTGCCATTTTAGTTTGATATCCGCCTAAATTGGCTCAGTAGAATTTTGGGGAAAATTGAGCTGCTGGAGATATGCCTTTTTTTTTTAATTCATCCTTTGAAAATTGTTTCACTATGCAAAATTTGGTCGTGTTGACTATCATGAGTTCTCTGATCCAAAAAGTCACCCTCCAAAAAAAAAAACATGCCCGAAAACAAACTATTCAGGTTTAAAGTGGCCAATTTGTGAGTCATTTCAACCATTTCCAGGTTGCCTTTCAAAGCAGAACTTGACCGAGAGATTTATTTTTTTCAAATTGCTCCTATATTTGAACCACATATAAAAGACAGATGGCCGATACTAAAATCAATCAATAATTCGTTTTATTTTTCGTCATTGCGGATTGACGGAGCGTGGCACCAAAGTTTGTTGAAAATGCATTTTGGACCTGGTTTCAATAGCTTGAACACATATCGGATGACTTTTTCTTCAGCAACTGCCCATACCTCATCAGTCCCTTGGCCGCGGCTCTGAAAAATGTACAATTCATTAAATTAAGCGAAATGTTTGTGAAACTTTGTGTGCTTTTACGGCTATTTTGGGTTTGTTGGTTTGGTTTCCTGGCATTTAGCTTGCGTCATCTGCAGCATTTAAATGCTTAAGTTTATCGAGTTATTCAGCTTTGTAAAGTGACTGCAGAAAGTCGAGATAAAAAAAAAAAAAGGGTGAAGCGAAAGCAGTCGAGGAGGTGAAATGAAACCGCGTAATTGGAGAGGGTTTCACTTTGAGGAGTTTTGAGAGTCATTCCAGCAAAAAGGCTCACGGTCTTAAAAATACATTTAGTGCGCTAATAATCTTGTACGGGGAGTGACAAAAAATGGCTATAATTGCGCGGCAAAGGGAGTAACAACAACCTTTATTTTCCAGCAGCTCTCTCTCTCTCCCTGGAAATGAGATGCCGCTTGACACCCATCCAAAAGTCATTCTAATTGGAGAGGCGGGAGAAAGTTTGTCAGAAAAGAAGCACACCGGTGAGGGACGTCGCCGCACTCAAAGTGTCAATCGTTATTTTTTTCTTTTTTTTTCCGTTTTTTTTACTCCAGCGCCAAGCCAAGCCACGCAAATTTGTCTTTGTTTTGAAAGCTTTTATTTGGACCTGAATTAAACATGCGGGCCGCGCAGTCGGGCTCCCTGACAGCGAGGAAGCGCTCGGTGACGAGTTGCACCTTAATTGCCTTGATGGCGTCCTCGCCGAGCTGTCGCCGTCTGCGCGCTCGTTCACATAACGCCGCAGACGCGCCGACAATGTGGGGATTGAAATACACGAGGGATGGAACAGCGTTGCAAAAATCACCGTTTGGCAGCTACTTTGGTTTTAAAAATTAGCATTCGGTTCAGTAAGCAGCTTTATCTTTTGTGTATCTTTTGGATAAATGGGAACAGATTTTGTCAATTACTAACTCGGCAAATTTCGTCTTTTCATTTGGAGAAATCTGTTGCAAAAACTTTGGTTTGTCTTCTTTCGAGTTAAGCAGATGATGCGGACAAGCCTGACGGGCACAGTTTGAATTTGGTATCAATAAATGATGTTTGTTCTTGTGTCTGCGCCATCTTTTTGGTGCTGCGTGAGGATTCACACTTTAAACGAGTTGACATCTTTGACGCCTGTCCGATAATAGAGAAGATTGGTTATTCTGTGTGGGAATAGCCCAGAGGGGAAAAAAAAACCCAATTAAATTACCCCCTAAAAGACACAACAAAGATGCCTTGATGTAAACTAAAACATTTTGCTATTATGTGTCGTCCGTCTTCCTCGTGGTTGTGGTTCCAATTCGTTCGCCATCCACAAAATCCCGTATAACTGAAATGACCCGAAAATGTCCACTTCCGACCAAAATGGCAGACTTCCTGTGTCTTTTTGAACGGTGGTGGTTTTATACTTCGACTATTTCATCGGCCTACTCCGTGCTAGCCATACCTGGCAATTTGCAATGATCCGAAAACCTCCAGAGGCCACTGGTGACTGCTACCACTAAAATGAGGAACCCGACATTTTTTTTCCCGCAGATATTCTGCACATAAAAGCCGCTTGAAGTCCTGCCGGTGTGATAAGATCTCATCTTAATGAAAGCATCATTAGCATGAGCTCACCTGTGTAACGTTGCGCCTCCCGCATGCGAGTGCGCCGTTTCCCCCCGGCAAAGCCTGCGGGAGAAGCCAAAGAAAGGCAACTTTAATGTGCTTGATGGAGCTGCTGCGTTTGGGATGTTGATTCAAGCGTTGCCAGATGACCTCCCTCCTCAGCGGCGGGCGACGGGCCGCATCGCCGCCGCAGCTGCTGCTGCTGCTGCTGCTGCTGCTTTCATGCGCTCGCCTCCGCTGAGACCACTTTGAACGCAGAATTAACACGCGAGGCTCATCCGGTATTTAAGGGCCGCATTAAAAATCAGTCGGGTTCTCATTTGCTGAAATGCTCCGTTTGGTCGGTTTTGCGTTTTAATGGCGAGTCATCAAAATAGCATGCCGTGCTCCGCCCACACGCTCTGATAAAAATTCATTGTCATCAGCCATCAGTCTCGTACACGTGTGTTCAATTTTGTAGTTATTGGAACATCTCCAGGGCGAGTATGTATTCGAAGGACTCCAAAAGCATCCTTCAAGGGGCAACTTGAAACCAAATGAGTCTGTTTTGGGCCCTGGCTTCTTGATAAGTATCATTGAAATGACTACCAAAGTTGAAGACTGAATTTTCGAGATGTTTGGTCAAGCTCCAAGAGGTTTTTCGAAATGTGCGTTTTACATTAAGTCGCCAAGCGCTGAGTCCACGTGGAAAAATCATGATGAAAAATGTTTTGCGTCACCCATCTGGTTAGCGTACAACAAACAACAAACAACAGACAAGAGACTAGGGAGACTTTTCAAAAATGTGTTCTCGGGAGTTTTTTGTGGGTCTACTCATGATGCTGGGGGGTTGGGGGGGGGGGCATCAGTTTTCATGTTGCGAAGTGGAACTGGCTTGGAATGTGGATATTTCAAGACCTTGGCAATGTGTCGTGACTGGGTTTGGGTCCTTTAAACTTTTCAAACTCATTTTCGTCGCGGGCCGCATTGTAGTTACAGTTTCCCTATGAATTTTGGGAAACCATATAAATGTTTAATCACCTGCACATATTACATTTACAGCGCACAACAAATTAATGAATAACTAGTTTTAAAATCAGAAGCTAAGAATAATGACTGTTATTGTGGATTACATATGACAATTTGAAATTTTGGATCAAACTTTAGCAAGCATCATGGAACTTGACATGTTTGATTTGCTTTTGCGGGCCACATAAAATGATGTGGCGGGCCAGATCTGGCCCCCGGGCCTTGACTTTGACACCTGCACTTTGCTGTCCGTTGCGCTTCACATTGTCACGGGGTTGGGCGTGGCCTCCCGTCTTTCTGTATTTAAGTTCCGGTTGCTCAGTGACACGTTTCTCCTTCGTCAAACGCTCTGAGACTGTGGCGTCCAGCCCGCCCCTGTTCTTTGTGGTTACGTTATGCTGTCCACATACTGCTGGGTGATTTTGGTTTGTACTTAATCAAAGACGTTTACTTTGCCATTTTGGTGCCCTGCCTGCTTCTGGGCTCATGAGGGATTTTCATGAGCTCTATCATGATGAACATGCCTACCAAATACGGTGCAAAGTGAAAATGGCTTCTGGAGGTGAACGTCAAACGACACTACCATGCAGAATTGAGAATCGAAACCAAAATAACAGAAAAATGATTGATCAATACGGCAGACTAGCTCTGCTTTTCTGGGCGAGACTTTTTGGGAATTACTTGAAGTTCTGCTGACGATAGACATGCCTACCAAACTTCATGTCGCTAAGTAAAACCGATTTCAGGACCAGATTTTTACTTCATTATTAATCTTTTTTTTAAATTCCAGGCGGCGGAAATTGTCACCCGGGATGAACATGACCGTACTGCGCAGTCCTCAAAATAAGCATTCATTGAGCGTAGCAAAACAAAGTCTGACAGGTTGTACTACGGCTTGAGTTTTGATCCACTCAACTCGGCTGTACCCTTCAAAATCAAACGATTCTTGCCACGGCGACGCTGAAAAGACAAGCGTTTGACCTCATGCTGCTTCCATCATCTCAGCTAATTAGAAATCCCCTTCGTTCTGAAGAGGAGCTAATAAACAAGCACGGGTGGTAAAAGGATCTGACACGTCACAACAATAACAATAATCGTCGGCGTTGATTGTTGTTCCGTTGCTGACCACATGTCCTTGAAAGTAACTCAATCGCTGTGCTTTGATTGATTTAAATATTCTTCAATCAATTAGAGAAGTGTTTGGCACAATGTCATAAAGTTCACAAGAGAGAGAGAAAGAGAAAAGGACGGCTGATGACGAGTTGAGTTTGTTTATCAACCTTTGGAGTGGTCCTGATTTGCATCAGGCCAGCGCTGCCCACTTCCGTGGATGATTGACATGCTGGACCATTATTTCATTTCACACCCTTGTATGTACACACAGAAGGCTAATCTTATAGGACAACAATGACTGTTTGATGATTCATTCCGGATGGGAATAACAATTAAAGGGGGTAAATAATTACAAACATTTACATGAAATTGAAAATGTTTTGTTTTTTTTGTAATTTTCTTTTCAGTCCACCAACCAAACAATTCCAAGATTGACACCAAATGAAATGGCAGTTTATTTAGAAAAAACAAATTCAAATATAGTCATTTGTATATATGCTGATATAAATATATATTTATATTTGATATATGCTTATATTATTTTATTTTGATCCTTTTTGTCTTCTACTTTATCCCTTTCACAATTTTGCTGCTGTAAATTCGGAATTTCTCCATTGTGAGACAAATAAAGGTTTTCTTATCTGATCTTATTTCTTTTTAATGGGCTGTTGGGGCCACTTTATGGGATAAAATAATGGCCAGGCAGGAAAAGATGAAAGGTAAAATGTTGGTGGTCATGTAACATGCCCCAAGTAGCTCAAAGGATGGAGTGCACAAAGAGTTGTCTCATGGTCTCCAAGGTGATATCGTCCGTATCCAGCTCGAAGGGCCTGATTTACTTAGATCCGAAATATCAAACACTAAATTGCCTGGCAGCAGGTGGAGGACACAAACAGAACACCAAAAAAAAAAATCAGTCAGAAACTGTTAAAAACAAAAACAAAAATAAGGTCCACTGTTCTAAAATGATTTATGTGATCCATTTTCCAACCAGGTATTCATCACAACAGCCACCTTCAAAATAGCGATGAACCGAACAATTTGTAAGAAGTGATCCATAATAGAGCCACAAAAACAGAGAGTGACTATCATTTTTTTTGTTCATAAGTGACAACAAAATACTTCGAGAATAGAAAGTTAAAATAAATATTACACAAATGGGATGTGGAACCAAGATTTTGTTCTTCGCTACATGCTAATATGAACGGATGATACGACGACACTTTGAGCATATACGGTAGATTAGCATTCACACCGCTGGGAGGATTTGCATTCATTTTTACACCTGCGTCCACTTGGAACATCTAAGCATTGGCATAGTGAATGTGGGAATAAAAAAAAATAAAATAAATCTTGAATTTCAGAGGAGGGGAGGGGAGGGGGGGCCTCCTCATACTCCTCTTGGCCTCCCTTAGCCTGCCAACAACAAAACCTCCAGATTGCACTTGCCACAGTGCGACCGATGCAGGGATTGCACATTTTTATACATGCGAGTTCAAATGATAGATGAGGCAATCTGGAAAAGTTGTGCCGGGAGATATATCAGCAGGCAGCAGATACATAAAGTATGAAAAAAAAAAAAAAACACATCCTGGCTCCCCAGGATTGGGCACTCACATAAATATTCACGTGGTGCAAGTGTAGCGTGCCAATTGCTTGTTTTTCACCATCATACTCAGCGCTCTGATATTGGACTTCCTAGGAATGAATGACAACACCACGATCTGGGGGGGAGAACAACAACCAAAAATGGGGGGGGGGGCTTAAACTGCTACATGATTTTAACTTTCCAATGTCAGGACTTTGCAGTCCGTCGTCAACTTGGTGAGAAATTTAACAACTCAACACCGGGGTGGAATGTGAATAATTGATGGCCCGGTGAGACTGACATTTAATGAAGCCATTGGTGATGGTGACCTAACAAATTCATCAATGTCTAATTTATTAAACACACCAGAGGGTCGCAGATCCACTGCGGCCATTCGTCTTAAAGAGTGTCATGTGAAAGAAAAAAAGAAAAAAAAAAAAAGGATGTGGCGAACGACTGATGTCTCTTGTCAAGTGACCAAACAAACAACTTGCTATCAGCATGTTGAGTCCGTAATCGTGACACATCCCATGAGCAAAACTAGTGGGATCAATCAACTTCAAATTGAATTCTTGGTTGCGACCACCAGATAGCGCTCTGGTTTTCACAGTGTTTACACCACAAATGAGTCCAAATCTAGTCTAAATTCTGCCATAGGAAGGCTCAAAATCTGATCTCCAATCTTGGCTCTTTTAGCAATCGTGTAGCACATATCAGCGGGACCCCCCAAAAAAATTCAATAAAAATCAGTGTGTTTCTTGGTAAATCGTCAAACCAGATACATTAAATGATGTTACCTGAACGAAAAGCAAGAGTGAAACAATGACAATAAAGTCCGCGAAGCGGGCCGCCGGTCCACGGGGATCCGCGGTCACGTCGGCATGCGTCACGACTATTTGTCGCGCCTTATTGCTTCCACTTTACTTCCACTGGGGAGGACGTCATTTCGGCGCATCCGCCGCTTCTCAAGCAGCAGGCTCGACGGACCGCGAAAAAAGAAAGAAAAAAACCCCCGGACTAATTACAGGAGAAGATGCGGCAGCTCGTCACGGCACTGAGTAATATTCGGGGCCCAAAAGACCGCAGGCAGCCACTCGATTTATTGTTGGACAACACAAAGGATTGCAGAAGCTTGCGGAATTAAAAAAAAAAAAAAGGATCATCAGAACTTTCACAAAACAGTTCCCAGCACCATGGACTCGAACAACTCGGCTGGCCATTGCTCTGCCCACTAGCGAGGATAACCTTAACCCCAATCTGACACCGACCACCTCACAAACCCCCCCCCCCCCAAAAAAAAAAAACATGGAATTCCAAGTCCTTCACAAGGACTATAGGGGAAAAACAAAAAAGGTTTGGGGTGTGTGTGTGTGTGTGTGTGTGTGTGTTATTATTATAGATTTTCTGATGGTGTACACGACAGGCTGCACATTTGACCAGTCTCAGAACCACAATTTTTTTTTTTTTAAAGTCAAAGGATATACAGTGTTGACAGCGATCAGCAGTCGCTTGCAGCTAGCGATCAGAGCCGTGTAGCCGTGCCCTTTAACCCCCCAAATTTTAACCAAACTAAACCATAAAATCTGATTACTACCACAAGTCTAGCATAATCGGAACCACTAAAAACTCATTTTTCAGCTTTATCCCTTACTTTGTTCAGTCATGTGATTTTTGACACCCACCGTTTCATGAGGTGCCATGAATCACTCTGGTTTCGAATGAACACTAGTCACCCTACCATGGATAGCTCCAGTCCGACTTGGGTACCACAGACAGTTCCAGTCCGATTAAAAAACAAGAAATGAGGGGACTCTTCACAGCAAAAAGAAAGAATTGGGCCATCCCCGTAATTTTTTTTAAGTCATTGCATTTTCTCCTCATGTTTTCGAAATTACTCTTGCAAATGTGCTTAAACTTGCCTCCTGAGCTGCTTATGGCGCACAAACGTGAATATATGCTTACTTGCCGAGCTAATCGTAACCTCTCTACTGCATTTCTGCTGGCATAACCTGGTTCAATAACCTACGAATTTCTCGTGCCGTTGTAACATGTTTACATTCGTGCAAAGGGACGGGCGGGGGCATTGAACCGAGACGCGATGTCCAATCACATTGTGGTTTATGACGACGAGCCAATATCTCATTTCACGATCAAAACAACCAATGGAACAAGGCGTTGGAATTGCTGTCAGCAACAGCTTTTAAAAATAAATAAATAAACTTGCAGTCAACAAATACTTTGTCAGCGGATTCAATGCCATTGACGGCTATAGAGTGCAAAGATTCATTTGAACTGAGCTGGTGGTAAATGAGTTCAATGAGGTTACGAAAGGAAGCAATTCTGATCACTTTATCACATTTGAGTGGCTTGTCCATCAATGCCTTGAAACCATGAGAGCCAGAAAGCAAAATAACAAATAAAATACTTAACAGAACCTTGGTGGTAATTACAGTTGTAACGTTACTTTGCTTGTGAGTTGCAGTTGATTAATTGATTCATTCTTTGCTTTCCCTGCCAGTGCCATTATGGAACGCTGTTGCAATTTTACGCACCGCGACGCTCAGACGTCAACACGCATACGGACAAATGTTGTAAATTGTATGATAATGACATATGATATCGTACTTTGGGGCGGCGGGGGGGCTGCTAGGGCTCTTCAGTCACGGTGACGGAAAATAACTAGGATAATTGCCTTCTTTGTATAATTCCAAACATGTGATGAGAGCAAAATTATCTGAGCAGAATGCAACGCTACTAACGACGCCACGCACAAAGTGAAGTGAGTCTCTTATTTATCTCTGGCGCTCGTTTGTATTCTCCGCAGAATTCTCCTATTTGACATTGATGTTTGCCGGACGTGCACTTTTCCTTGATGTTGCTTTTCAAACGTGGCTCCCTTGTCATGTATTTTATGTATTTATTTATTTTATTATCCCAGCGATAAAACGTGACTTTGCATCATCCCTGGCCTGCTTTCACACTTGAAAAGCAAAACCGCAATAATGGAAAAAACAAAACAAAGGTATTGATAAATAGGATGGCAAAGTGGAGACCTCCGCCAAGGTTTCTTAGTATGTGTCAAACATACAGAAAATTGTAACCATGACAACATTGTTAGAGTGCGGGGTATTTAAGACATAGTTTACAGATGTACAATTCTTTTTTGTATTTTTGTAACATGTACGAGCTTGAAAAAAAATATTGACGAATATGAGAAGCCATTTCATGAGGTTTGACTCTATATCATATTTTTAGATTTCTTATTAATTTTTTTTTTTTTTTTTTTTACCTTGTTGTGAATCAACTACAACCAGCTAAAAACTGCAGAAAAAAAGGCCAACAGTTTGTCTTGAGTGGTGAACCTTCACTATTTTATCCGGATTTTTTTAAAGTGATCATGTCGACTGTCCGTGTTTTATGTTATGTGTTGTGTTTATTATTTTACTTTATGTCAACTGTTTTGTTAAGTGCTTTGTTACAGCTGCCGCTATATAAATCAGCATGTATTGTATTTTATTGTATTGTATTGAAAGTGATTTGGCACTTTGAAAGAAGGGGGCGGGGGAGAACAAAATATGTTTCTTTGTTCATTGTGTAACCAAAGAGGAGCTGATTGACCAAATAATTGCAGATCTGCTGGGCCCTCACTTAATATGAGGTTAATTTGGTGTAATAAGTTGACATTGATTTTAGACCTTATTGTGAAGAAAAACAAAAAAAAATGTTCAAACTTATCGTTGCTGTAACAACATTTTATCATGCTTTATTACGATAAAAGCATTGACCTACAAGCATCATTACCATTGAGGAAATTAATTATGCAATAACCTGAATTAATGAAAGAAGTATTGGCTCTCGAACTTTGACATGAATGCCAAGTCACAAAAATACATATGTTTTAAAACTAGAATGAAACGTAACATTTAGTCACACAATGATGTTATTGATTACGTTTTGTTTTTTAAATCATGACAAAAAACGTGTTTCGGAATCGTAAAAAATGTGTTATTGCTGATATAACAAACAAATAGCAATTCATAATTTCAAATGATTAAGATGGTTGCATTAAAAAAAAATCACCCGCAAAAAAAAAAAAAAAAAATCTCGTAAATGACATTATTCCAAAATTTAACACCATAGAGTGAGTTAGTGAACATTAAAATTCTCCTTGGAACGACATGATCTTACATATTTGTAAAAATAAAAAAAATCACTGTTCCAAACCACCACCCCCTACTTTTATTGAAACTCACCATCTGGGCAAATTAAGAGTGACATAAAAAAAAAAAAAGAAAAAAAAAAGACAATATCATTCTAATTGTGGACTCAAAGTTATTTGAGAGTCGGTGTGAAAGTTGAACCTCTGTCTTTGGAGTGTCAAAACAAAGTTATGATTTTTTTTCCCCGCCTTTGAAGTCTCAAGCGCCTCTTATTAATTTTATTATTAGCTTGGGTGATTTGCTGACTCCTCGGGATTTCAAATGGCAATAAACTTGTTTCCTTGAGTTGTCACTCGTTTCCGTGAGTTGTCACGTCCTGTTCTATTATTGAGACTCCAATGTCACCACCCGTGTCATTTCTGAACTCCCCGCTATGCCAGGTAGCGTGCGTCACGATCGGAATATATTAAATAAGAAGTGCGTCTCCCGCGGCTCACTTGGCGGTTCGAGCACACGGTTGAAAACGGGGCTGAAGTATGAAAGCTTTGCTTCGGCGAGGTTGGCCGTCAGCGTGGCATATCGCGGTTCGGGAATTCCCGCAGAGATGGGCCTCGCTTCCGGAGGGAATGCCGGCCAATCTCCTGCCGGCTCGTCTACCTGGGAACAGCTGCAGATGCCATCTGCCGAATTGACTGTGGTTTCCACTACCTGCGGGGGCGCTACACACTTCCACTCCGAAATTTAGAAAAATATCTGTGGTCATTGTTCAAGCCCATTTTTTTGTGGAGGTTTGTGATCCAATTTTGAAATGATTAATTAAATCGAGACAAATATTAATTAAAATATTGGAAGGTCCTTGATTCTTGTATTCTTTTCAATTTACTCAAACAATGGCTCATATCTCAAAGCCCATGGTGCGTTATGGTAAATCGAGGAAAACCTGCACAGGCCTGGAGTGAGTAATCTGGATTTCTCTCTCTCTCTCCTGTGTCGTGGGTGTGCCAGAGCCTATCTTCGGGCGGTAGGCGGCCTACACCCTGAACTGATCGCCAGCCAATCGCAGGGCATACAAAGGCAAACAATAATTAATCTGCCACGCATGTTTTTGGAATGTGGGAGGAAACCGGAGTACCCGTTGAAAACCCACACAGGCACGGGGAGAACATGCAAATTACACATAGGAGCAAGAATCGAACCCTGCACTGTGAGGAGGACATGCTAACCAGTTGACCACCATGCCGCCCCCCCCAAAAAAAACAATATACCTATATATATATATATATATATATATATATATATATACTGTGTATATATACACACACATAATAGATAGATAAATACACCCCCCATGCACACACACACACACACACACACACACACATACCTTCCATTTTTGTCCTTTTACCCAATCTTCCTACTCCCTTGAACATAATAACTGTGTTGTATGAAGATTGATTTCTTTCTTTTTTTATCTACCTTATTTTCTGTCAAATTATTACTGTATATATGTTTTATGTTCAATAAACAAACCAAACCAAACCAATGTACTATTTATGTTGTCATGCAAAGAAACACTGATCACGATCTTGTCAGCACATTCAAATGTCATTTTGATCAGCGGTTCAAACAATGGCTGCATGCTTTTTTTTGAGCAAATACGATATGAGTAGCATTCGCGGGAATGTTAAGCTATCTTAGATTGCTACACTAATAAGGGTACAATTGTATAGCTTCATTAAAATGTCGTAAACTAAATTGGGCCAGTCTGACTCAGCCCTGAAACTCCAGGCTGAAAATGAGTCCCACTTTGGCCTTGCCGCAGTCTACTGTAGAAACCCATAAAAATTATTGCCGAACAAAAAAAAAGCATGATATAAAAGCACATCGTACCATAATATGGGTGGATGGCACAATACTGCTCAAAAGTCTTAGGTTACCTCATAGGCAGGGTTCTTCAAATGAAAACTAATGTCTACGATGATATCTGAGTTCAATGGCATCAGCCAACTGAAAGTATTTTATCTGTACTCCTTATTTTGATAAGCTTAATGATTTTAATTTGCCTTCTTTGAATTTTATGTAGCTGTAACTGAAAGGCACTTTGAATAGCCTTGTGTATGAATTCTGCTCAAAAAATAAACCTGCCTTGCCTCATTTATATTGGAGTTTTTTTAATTGTGTTTGAATGTACAGTCCATGGTATCGTATTGACCTTCCTTGTTGCTCTTTTCGGATTTTTGCTATATATATACTGTATATATCCATCCATCCATCCATTTTCCGAACCGCTTGATCCTCACCAGGGTCGCGGGGGGTGCTGGAGCCTATCCCAGCCGTCTTCGGGCAGTAGGCGGGGGACACCCTGAATCAGTTGCCAGCCAATCGCAGGGCACACAGAGACGAACAACCATCCATGCCCACACTCACGCCGAGGGACAATTTAGAGCTTCCAATCAACCTGGCACGCATGTTTTTTGGAATGTGGGAGGAAACCGGAGCACCCGGAGAAAACCCACGCAGGCCCGGGGAGAACATGCAAACTCCACACAGGGAGGCCGGAGCTGGAATCGAACCCGGTACCTCTGCACTGTGAAGCCGACGTGCTAACCACTGGACTACCGGGCGGGCCATACTGTATGTATGTGTATGTATGTGTGTGTGTGTATATATATATATATATATATATATATATATATATAGGCGGCCCGGTAGTCGAGTGGTATCTATATATATATATATAGAGAGAGAGAGAGAGAGAGAGAGAGAGAGAGAGAGAGAGATCACAACTCAACAAGTGATGGGAGAAAAAAAAAAGGTAAAATAAATACCCCCCAAAAATAAAGGGCCCTGTTTTTTTTTAATTTGATAATTTTAAAACCATTTACTTTACTTGAGATATTAACTTGAGTGACCATCAAACATTGAACATTTTTGACAAAGAAACAAACAGGAGGGTTAACGGCTTCAGGAGGACTCTGCTTGTTGTCCGTTCATGTCATTCCTGTTTGGTCGCGGCAACAACAAAGCTCAGTCAGCACATTCTAAGCTCTAAAATGATTTTAATTAGCGTTGGCTCTTAATTGGAGTCCAGATTTTAGGGGCATCTTCTCAGTTAATGGAGCTTAACAATGCCTGAGTCAGAGCTTTTTCTTCTGTTGGTCAACAGATGGAGAGAAAACTAGTTTAGTTGCCCCCCCCCCCAACACACACACACACTTGAGGTGCTGACAAAGTATATGTAGTGATATAACATTGATCCACCTCCACCATCAGTTGAGATGAAAAGAAAAAAATATATATAAATTTAAGTAGCAGTTAAAAGTTAACACCTGTGTCAGCGCAGGAAAAAAAAAAGCAGCCAGGTATTCTGCACTTACGACAACAAACGCGCCGATATGGCTTCACATTCACGCACCTCCAACAATACGGGATTGCACAAAATTCCACGGCTGACTACGAAAAAAAAGTCCATACAGAAGAATTTTGAATTAGGAGAGCCATGTAGAATTATGCTTGAATGTACATAGCATATTAAATATATTGCCCACGAAACAAGTGCGACTGACTTTAGTTTTAAAACCCTGGAAAATATACAAATATTTATAAATGTAATCGGGACTTTTTTTCTTGTTGTTATGATACATTTTTAATGGTGTTTGAATTGGAATGGTATTGACCAACTTGTCAAATAGAGCCATTACAACTTTTTTTGTATCTGGAGAAAGCATCTTGAATTTAAGCAGCTTGATTAGCATGTTTGCATTGCTTGGACTGCCGAAGCCATCAATCAATACTATTTGTCAATTCCTGTGAGTTCGTTATTTTTACAAATTACCAACCGATCTAAATTGTTGAAAATGGAAACGCACGATTCAAAAAGCATGCATTTTGTGTTTATGTGCGCGCTTAGGGCGTTGCTTGCCTAAGTGAGATTGCTTTGAAGAGGAAAAGTTTCCACTCGACACCGGCAAATTATATCGTTCCTGAGACGATGACATGTTTCTTGTGCAACCATGCGGTCAAACGATCAACGACGTGAATAACACTTGTGGATCACCATGTTGGACTTACCTTGGTTTTGCGATCTGGGCTTGCATTCCAAAGCGGGCGTTCGTCGTCAGCGTACATAAAGGTAGTCCATGTTTACATCAAACGGTGCTTTCATAAAGCAGCGCTTCAGCGCCACCTCAGGCCTGGCATACATACTACAGCATTTCAGCGTCTGTGTAGACACACACATTTCTTACGAATCGGCAATTTTTTATTTTTTATTTTTTTTTACAAACAAATAAGAAATACATACACGGGATTTCTTTGTGGCCTTGGCGGAAATTTGTTATCAGTGCACACAATTGACTTTTTGAGTCCGTCACCATTGTTGTTAATCCATGTTTACATCAACCAGTCTTTCCGTTCTCTGTTTTGGTTTACTTCGTATGGCAGCTTTCCACCTCAGGCCTGGCATACATACTGCAGCGTTTCAACGTCTGTGTGGACACCCACATTTCTTGCGAATGGGCTTCTTTTTTTTTTAAACCAATAAGAAATACATGGACATGATTTCTTTTTGGCCATGGCCTTAATCAGTGAGACGCGATTCCCATCTGAGGTGTACTGCGGTATTCATTGTTATTCTGTGTCAGTCCATGTGTCAGTCCTGCGGGACAATTTAGTCAGAACAAGGTGCTTCCAAACATCCCTCAAATGACATTTAGCTTTTGTTGTCCTTCTCTATTATGAATTTCCCCCAGTGAAGGCCCGACTTGTGTCTTTGATTAGATTGCCGTTGGTCTGATGCGGTAGCATTACTTACCTTAATGAGTCGCCCCTAATTGTAATGAATTACCCCGGGGTTTGATACATTAGCTCAGCCACAAACAAACACTCGGTTGTATGCTGCGACCACACGCAGGATTGATTAAAAAACACAATTAGGAATGAATCAGGTTTGATTTTCCCATGTGTGACAAGTAGCACAAGTCATGCCCTCAAAAAGTATCGAGCTGGACTCACAATGGGAATTTGAAAACCAGATAAAACAAAAGATTATTGGCGTGTGTTATTGCACTTTTTCATACAAAGTTTTGACAGCCGCACGTCGTCGTGTACTAAAGCTCACTTCCCCCCGGAACATTGTGAATGAATGAGTCACCATTCAAACGCCCGCTAGAATTCACAATAAGGCAGACCTCACTGCTGTTTCATTCTCCTCTTGGCACACACGTCTTGACCAAGAAATCAAGCCTCTGTTAACCTTTTCCTATTGTAACAGCAACAAAGTTGCTCCGTGCTGTGTTCCGTAGCACTGGTCTTTGGCACCAAACTGAAAAGCCTGCACATGAATGGCAAGAGTCAAAGTAGTCTACTGTACCTTTTCAAACATCCTCACATCTCAACAGAGGTGGACAGTCCATCAGTCCGTCACTGACAATTTTCTGACGAATGATGACTGACGACAAACTTACCAAACAATGTCAAGTGGCGACGGAACTCTTTGTCCGTCGCTGTCTGACGCGCATATCCACTGACGACCTACGGAAACACGCCCCCGCCTGTCTCCTGTGTGTTTGTTATAACGTTGGCGTACTTGAGCATACTGCATTGACTATAAATGTACAGTAGGTGGCGGTATTCACCAAAAAGACATTACAGCATGTTATTGGAATCATGCGTCAAGTACAGTCAGACTGGCAAGAGAACAATTAATTAATGAGCTAAGAGGTATACGAAAGTAGCTTTGAGTCATTTTTGACGAGAGGCATTCTCGTGAGTTAACACAACCTAATGATCGACGGATTTGGCAGACGGGCGAAATGTCATGACGGAAGCGATGACGGGAGTACGGTTAAAATGACATGAAGGAGTGACCGACTGACGATTACACTTGGGTTTGACTTGGGGAAAAAAAAATGACAGACTGGCGATGACGGACAGGTGCCCAGGTTGCTTATTGATGCCATGTGAGGTAAACTGCCCACTTCTGCATCTCAGTCTTATTTTATTGTTGGTTGCTTCCTCTGCGGGAAGCTCTGCGTTATTGTCTACTCTCATTCCCTCAGAGGGCGTCACGCTCGAGAACAGGTATGCAAGAGCGCAGCCGCCACTAACCTGCCTGAACTGGCCTGTCAATCAGAGGAAGCGACTCTTCTTTGCAAGACGCACGACTGGGAGCTGTCAGCCTCGGTGCGTCTGCTTCAAGTTTGGTTCCGATTCATCGGAGAAGCGCTCAGCCGTAGCCGTGACAACGGTGAGGGATTTGAAGCAAGCGTTTCTGTTGGGCTAAAAGAAAGCTACATCCGAGCTAATTCCTGATCTGAAAAGCCATTGTCCATCAAGTTAGTTTTATTTTTATTTTTTCTGTATTGGAGGGGGCATTTTGAGGTAAAAATCCGGTGTTTCTGACAACATTATGACAGATTTGGAAATCTCTCTTTAAGACCAGTAATGATTTGTGACTTTTTAAAAAATGTTATTTTGCATTTTCGGCCACTTGATCGTCATCGTCAGTGCGTCATTGTTTCAAACCAAACCAAAACTGCCATTGTCAGCGCGTTGCTTCGCCAACATTATTTTACCGGTGCTTTCGCTATCACTCAATTACAGTTCGTCACCACTATTTTAGGCTCGTCGTTAAATCTCACCGGTCTGCCAGCCTGTCTTCCTTATTGTGATTTTAAGCATGCTCCTGTCTCTGCTAAATCTATCATGGGTGGTCAGATCGCAGGCGAGCTATCTCTTTATCCTTCTGTTTCTTCATCTCTTGATTAGCCCATTACAGCTTTGGCGCACGTGGTACGTTTCCGTCAGTCGTCAGCGAAACGGGAGTCCGTCAGTGACTGACTGAGAGTTAACGACGATTCCAGTGATGGACGAAAACTCACTAGCCCGTCAAGTTTTACGGTCTGAGTAAAAAACAAACCAAAAAAATATTGCTTGTTAATTATGCTCACGGTCTCCTACGGAAGAAAAATGGGTCAAATGGGTCACTTTTTTTTGTAATGTCTTGTTGATTGGGTAACTATAAATAAATGAATAGAAAGCCGCTCTCAGGATCGTTCATATGAAAAGTGACTCAATGCAGTCTGATCCCATCTTAACAAATGTGTTCTTCGTCATTACGTTGTCATATGACGTTACGTTGTTAAAATAATCACAGCTGGATGAGAAATAGCTAAATATAGTCGATTCCAAGTTGTTGTTGTTTTGTTTTTTTGACATCCTATGCAGGAAGAATTAGTACTATCTCGCGGTACATGCTGAAGCAACATCCAGTAGGACACAGCGGATCCAACTTCGTCAAACTACCACGACAAATATGGCCGCTGTTGCGTGTACAACGTGGGTAAGATGGTGTGTTTACCACTTAGGCGGCGAGTCATACGAGGTGTCGTCTTGGAATTAATTAAAAGTCAGCAGCGTGGATCGTCAGAATGCTCATTAACGCAGACGCTGCCTGATGTGAATTTTGTTGACAAGCTATCAGCGCGGCGGCATCACTCAGGCACGTCAACGCGTACGTACGCACGCACACACACACACACACACACACACACGCAGCGCAGTCAAGTGAGGCCAAATGAAGCCATCCCTCATCCAGTCCCAATGTTACCCCCCCCCCCCACCCTACCACAGCCCCCCCATCACCACCACCACAATCATCACCATCACCCGGTCGCTGCGAAACATTAAATTTCTCCTTCAATCTTCTCGCTGTAATTATGCCATATTAATTTAATGTAATTGGGCGAGACAGAGCAGTGGGATGCAGTGACACACTTATTGACATTAGCGGGGCCGTGTTACATTTCCATGGCTTCTATTAAAAAAGGAGCGAGCGCGTGAGAGAGAGTGTGAGAGAGAGAGAGAAAGAGAGAGGCCAGGCCTAATTATGGTTTGATTCGTGATCACTCCGACAGTTTCAAGGAGTTGTGTTTATTTCTATTGTACAAGGTGCCAGTTTTCATGAACCACTGGCAGAAAGAGACATGAAATTAATTGAAGGGCATGAATATTGTGCAGCATGTGCCTGTGATTCACAGTGGACTTTTTTTTTTCTCGACCGCCGGAGTCCCCGGAGAAAAGCCACGCAGGCATTGGGAGAACAAGCAAACTCCACACAGGAAGGCCGGGACCCGGAATGGAAACCATGACATCTGCACTGTTTTACGGGGGTCGTAGTTTCAGGTATGTTCGGGTTTTAAAAATGTTTAGGGGCTGGATTGCACTCTTTGCACCTTTTCGCTCTTTGTGAATAATAGCAAGGGTTGACCGCATGATCAATTCCTCTGCTGGTTACATGACTTAAAAAAAAGGTTGTGAAAAAACTGCATTTTGAGTCACCGTATCGATCATACGGCGGTGGCGATGGCAATCTCTCCGTTTGAGAAAAAGCTCTGCCGGCCTGATTGTCTGTTTTCTCGTGACCGCATCTCGCCAAGTGATAAGACCTCAATTACCCGACAATGGAGCGCTAACGTGTCCAAGGCAGCCTGGCCTGTAACTCGAAGGAATGAGCCTCGGAATGTCATCTCTTGCTCACATGATGACGAGTGCGCTTTTTTTTTTTGGTTTGGTTTTTTTTTTTAACCAGCTGGAACACCAATACAAAGCATTTTTTTTTCATAGCGTTCGTAAAAGGCAGTCTTTGCAAAAATTGGCAATCGTCAAGGGAAGTTTATTCAACCACAATGGAAATAAACAAAACTAACAACAGAAATAATGCTTATTTCTGTTTTTATGTGTGTGTTTTAAACAAAAAACAGATTAACCTTTTCAAGGACAGCGGTTACTACAGTGGACAGCTTACCATATTATTAGGTTACAGGGTGCATGAAAGGGTTAAAAAAGTAAATAAAATGAAGAAATTATTTTTTTAGATAGAGTTTTTAGGCACCAAGTTACAAAACATGGCCAGTTTCACCGGTCGACATGAAATTGGGTGGATTTGCAACAGAACCTATATGGCATAATTTACGAGAAAGTTGGCCATTTTGTTTGAGAGCAAGCAGTTTTGGACACATTCCAGATCTTGTACTTTGACTCAGTGCAAATACAGAATTGGCCCAAATGAGCCCAAATCCGAAGCAGGTATCCAAGAGAGATGCGCTAAACTCACATAGCTTTTCTTTCTATGCCATCTCATGTGTGTGGAGCGTAGCACCATGTAAACAGGCCCATTCTCGAAAAAAAAAAATGTTTCTCCAATTTTGTAATGTGAAATTTGGTGGACATGTCTATCAAAACAGGGCACAAAAAAAAAAAAAAAATCTCGAGGAACCATCGAGTGAATTGAACGGGAAGTCCTCCCTTGATTTCAATGTAAGCATGTCGTCATTAAAAGCATTGCACATTTCCTCTGTGTGCCGCGCCGAAGACCATCTCGCACGGACCCCTTTATTCATCAGCACAAACAATACAATAAATGACCAGCCCACCCAAACCGGCGTGGTTGAGCAACCTGCGCGACAGCACAATGCCCGCCGCCCAGGGGTTATTTTGCTGTTTGTCTGCAGCAACAACCCGGCTGGCCCTGCGCCGTGGGATCGTTATTCGAATGGACAAAGCCTCCATTATAAATAGGCTCATTGAGTTCTCGTTTGGTGCAATCCTTTGTTGTCCGGACCTGCCCCTATTTGTCACATCGATCATTTTACGTGTGGCCAAGCGAGCTGCCGGTGGGGAGCAGAGCGAGCGCAAAAGGCGCTCTGCGGGAATTGGAAAACACTTATTGACTCATCAGAGACACCTAAAACATGTAGTACGTTTGTAGGACACACTTGTGTTCTCCTAAAGCAAAATCGTTGAAAGCGTAGTGTTGGGAGAAAGATTGTACCAACAAAAGACAGTGAGCCAAGGATCATTGGTATGCTATGGAATGACTCACCAGCCATAATATTAAGTAGACCTTCTCGGTCAAATGATATCCAATAGAAGATAAAAAAACAAAAAAACAAAAAAACCCTGGTACCAGTTTATTTAGTTAACAAGAAATTTGGTTGAAGTGTCAATCGTAAGGCACGTGGGTTGACTGGTTTACACGTCGGCCTCACGGTGCAGAGGTTGCGGGTTTGATCCTTGCTCCAACCTTCCTGCGTGGAGTTTGCATGTTCTTCCCCGTGCCTGCGTGGGTTTTCTCCGGGTACTTCGGTTACCTCCCACATTCCTAAAACATGCATGGCAGGTTAATAGAACACTCGAAATTGTCCCTAGGTGTGAGTGTGAGCGCGGACGGTCGTTCGTCTCTCTGTGCCCTCCGATTGGCTGGCAACTTGCTCAGGGTGTTCCCCGCCTATCCGAAGACAGCTGAGATAGGCGCCAGCGCCTTATAAGGATGAAGCGGATCGGAAAATGAATGGATGGATGGATGGATGGATGGATGGATGGATGGATCAAACTCCAACTCGCAAATTATTCCATAATGAGCCCCAATCACGAGCAGACATCGAAGGAGTCGGAGCCAAACTGTGAAGCTTATGGCATTAAGTTTGACGAACATTTTGTGGATTAGAGCCAAAACGGTGGCCTACACCCATGTGCATTATGTTAGTTAACAGTTTTAAGTCGTCAACAAATGAAGTCGAATTAAAACACATTACACTTTTGAGCTATTTGTTATTTGTTTCTTTTTTTTTTTTTCAAAGGAGTTGTTGACTATTTCAAAGTGTGAGAGTTCATTGATTCCTTAAAGCAAGCGAAATTGGAGACTCGTAATGATGAATAAGCTCACCGGTGATTCGCCAGTGCAGCCTGCAGCAGCAATTAAAACACACAGCGGCTCTCCCCCCTGCCCCACCCACCCTCAGTAAAAAGTAGTAAAAATGAAAAATATACTTTTCACTCCACCCTCCTTGCTCTGCATGTTTGTGTATGCGTGTGTGTTTGTGTCGACCAGGGCCAGAACTTCACAGATGTGCTCCACGGGGCTCTGCATTGTTACGCCGCAGTCAGCAAGTTTCCCAGCACTGAGCATATGTGAGCGCTCGGCCTGGAACGCATCCACGAGGTAGCACCCAGGAAGCCTTGATGACCCCGAACAAAACAACATGTGTGTGTGTGTGTGTGTGTGTGTGCGGCCCCACGCGCAAGAGCGT
The DNA here is from genome assembly GCF_054856545.1 of Hippocampus guttulatus. Classification (NCBI taxonomy): domain Eukaryota; kingdom Metazoa; phylum Chordata; class Actinopteri; order Syngnathiformes; family Syngnathidae; genus Hippocampus; species Hippocampus guttulatus. Next base: position 24,624,158 of record NC_141263.1, on the reverse strand, counting down.
CCATTTTGAGAGGATTAAAGAGCGGCGATAAAACCTTAACGACTCCCCGCCTATTGACAGAATGGCCACGTTGCCATCGTCCACTTGTCCACAGATCGCGCACGCGCTCACTGTGAGCACCGTGCCAGACGACATTATGTCGAGCCGTAACGCTTTACGACAAACTTTAAAATAAATGCACGTTTGGCTTGAAAGGACAACATCATGTAAAGAGGCCATAAAAGTGAACGAGTGACAGACTAAATAACGGCACTAATTGTAAAATACTGGAGGGCAAAAAAAAAAGATATTCAGGCTATAAACGAGGTATTTTTTTGCTGATATAAATTAGTGCAGTCAAAAAATATTTATTCTGGTATTTATTTATGTTAAAAAATGTTATTTTGGCAACAATGCAACAGTTTTTCTTGAGGATTCAAAATTTTACATTTTTATATCATCAACAGTATTCTAAAGAAAAAAAAAAGTTTTTTCCTCCAAGAAATCTGATACTTGTTTCTCAAAAGATATGACTGTTCAGATTACCGGTACTCTCTTTTTTTCTAAGCAATATTATTTTGGAAAAAAAATAACAGTTTTTGACATTTTTATTGGACATAAATTTTTATTATTATTAAAATTATAAAACATATATTTTTTCTTTCTTTTTTTTTTTTTTTGCATTTGGGTTTGGGGTTTTTTTGGCCAAAAATAAGATTTTGGGGGCAGGGATGCATGAAACAATATAACCTTTTCATTTTTTTTCATGAAAAGTAATAATTGTTTCTAAAAAATTAAAAAAAAAAAACCCTGAAACTGACTGTCTCCTCAAAACATTCCTTTTTTTTTAACCCAACCATTCGTTTTTGTCAATTATTTTTTCTTGATCAAAAAATGTTTTTTCGCAGAACCTTTTTTGCAATAAATTTCTCTGAGATTTTATTGCTCAAAGAAAATAAAAAATCTTCATCGTGGCGATAGTTTATTTCCAGCTGTCCCGCAGCCGTATTACATTAGCATTTCAATAAACTCTGTGCCCAGTGCTGGCAATAAAAAAAATCCCGCTGAACTTTAAAGGCAGGCGAGCCTGTCATATCATTTAACCTCAAGACTGTAGCGCAAGTGCGAGCGGCTTCGCGGCACAGTGCAGCCCTCATTACCGGCCTCTCTGACACAGTGACTCTCCTTAAAGCAAAGCCAGCCTGTGGCGACAGGACCAGCTCCCTGTTACCACCGAAGAGACCTTTCATCAATGCCGCCGCTTCACCGAAATTCATCAGCCAAATTGAGGACTCAAAACCCCGCTGCACCTTGGGTCGCTCATTTGAAGAGTTTTTATTTATTTTTTATGTGGCCACAGACAACTACAAGTGCTCGTGGAATACATGAGCTCAGGGATAGGCAACCGATTGTCTGCGGGCCGAGCGCACTCTGAGAATATATAAATTTGTGGGTGCCGCAAACATGACTGTAGTTATAATATCACTATTAAATGGCAAACATGTCATGAAGTTCTTATAATGGATCATGCGGAGGCCTATTAATTTTTTTGTGGGTTTGGAATAATATCCAGGACAAACCTCAACAATATTCAAATTTTGAGTGAGTTGTGAAAAACAAAATGCGCAAGAATGAGTTCTTGGACTGAATGTTGGTTTCCTGATCAACAGTTTTGTGCCATCCTTGAAAGGTATTTTCTTTTTATTTATTTATTTATTTATTTAATTGTATCCAAGCGAGCCCTTTGCACTGGAAAAAGAAAATGACATGGTGTGGTTATTTTCTTGTTTGCTTCAAACCCTAGTAGATCTTTAACACATGCACAGAAAAATGGATGATGAAAAATTAATCTGGCTTGTCAAAAATTGACTCGTGTACGAGGCAGCATTGGATCGGTTCTCACTCACTGATGGTGTGAATGGCTGTTCGTCTCTATCTCTTCCTTGTGACTGACTGGTGACCAGTTTGCCCAAAGTCAGCTGGGAGAAGCTGCAGCAGCCTCCCTTGACCTGATTCAGGTGCTGAAAATGGATGGATGCATATCCACGTCAATATTATTTTTGCCTTTACATCGCTGAGCTGCAGCACCGGACACCCGTTTTTGATGGCAAATATTCAGCAAACTTTGCTTCCATGCTCCGCCCACATTAGATGCAAAAAAAACCCGTTTTATTTTACGACACCCATCTTTCTTAAGCCCTGTAATTTTCCCCCAAAGTGAGTGACTCAAACATAATTGCTTCCTGTTCTATTTCAAGCATCAGTCCTTGAGGCACTTTTTTTTTTTTTGCTGCCTCTTGTTTGTAATAGAAATGTGCATGAAACTGGTGTAAGGTGGGTATTTTTTTGAGGTGGCAAATATACATGAGAATGATTATTGAACTTTGACACCATGCCCCGCCCACATAAAAGCCATGACCCCCCCCCCCCCCCAAAAAAAACAAACTGAAATTCCATCTGTTCAATTTTGGACGTGGATCATGGTAGAAATGTCCACTGAACTCCCTTTCAATCAGTTAAAATTGTGTTGGGGCATTTTTTTCCCACCCAAATAACTCGTCTGACTGCCCTTTTTATATGGTGATTCCTTAAAATGATGATCAAACTCTGACACCATCCTCTCCCCCATGTCTGACGGCAGAGGCAAAAAAAAAAAAAAAGAGAAAAAAATCGGAACAATTTTGCATGGCCCATCTGAAATTGGAAGTTGCCCAACATGGCCTTTTCTATATGTCCAAATTTCGGCTCAATTTCATGCGTGGGTCCTTGAGATTTTTCACTGCCCCGTTAGGACGGACATGTCCACCCAATTTTCTGTCCATCTGTCAAACGTTTGTCCAGGTCCTCTTTTTTCGATTGTCCTAGAACTCTGTCGAAAAAAACAAAAAACAAAAAACCCCTCTTAGACAAAATCCCTTCCAGTCACCTACCAGCCGTGTCACGGCGATAAAAGACGGAAAGTTCCAGCCAAGGTCAGTATAAAGAGGTCGTATTGGGTGTTTGTATTGGATTGTGCCCTGTCAGGTACTGATGAGGCCCACCGGGCTTTGTAAATCAAGCTCGGCGGCCCACTGAGAACACGTCGTCCATCAGTGCAACTTCAGCTCGTCCTCGCGTTGTGCAAATTGATCACCCCGTACAAACATTGTTGCGGCTATTTCCGAACAATTTTGGTACGAGGTGGAGCCAACGCAAACATGCGGCATCAATACGATAGACAGCATACAGACACACACGCGCACGTACCCACACGTACACACCTAACACAAAATGGATGTGTGGCCTTTGGGTGCACTAATTGCATATTTTTGACAGAACAATTAGCATCCTGCAGACAGGATAACCTTTTAACACAATACATCACCTTCATTATTCCCGACCTTCCATATGTTGGTGTGTGTGTGTGTCTGTGTTGATGTGTTAAACTCACTCCTGCAACACCCCCAAGGAGCATGGCAAGCATTTAATGCGGTGAAACAGGTGCAGCCAGACAGAAAGGCCGGCACCGTCTCCGCGGCGCACTCTGACCCCGCCAGCCAGCAGCTTTTGTGGGCATGAAGGCGCAAATTGCTTTTGTCGAAACCAAAAGAGAAGCAACGCGTTGGCGGGTGCACCGATTCGCCGATTATTTCGATTTACATGATTTCCTCTGGGGAAATGGTGACCTCTTTAAAGCGGGGATTTTTAACTGGTAAGAAGCCAGGTAGTAAATATATATATATATAAATAAGGTGCAATGGTTTGAGGTTACAAACGGTGCATAATGAGCAATGAAAGTGAAAAGTAGTTGCCAAACACAGCACACGGAGTGAGAGTTCTTTGACACCAGTTGCGCTGGTGAAAAACTCAAGGTCGTGTGTTGGTAAAGTTGCACCTAGAAAGTCTTCAAATCACAACTTTCTTTGCATGTGGGAGGTCCCGGCAAACTTTGTGATGAGATTTACATGCAGTGCAGCCAAGCAGTTTATCGCGTACAATTGATCTGCGATATAAAAATGTACTTTGAGTAGATTTGCGGGCCGTTTGGATCGCAAGCTACCCATTTTATCGCGGCCAATCCAGAACTACTTAGCGTGCATCCGCTGCCAAGCCGCCTCGGCGCAGTGAGGCGGAACCACCCAGACATGAAATGTCATCACGTCATTTATGATATTTCTCTCTTAAAGTGAATATGCAATAAAATACAGATGTAAATACAGGCTGTTAAATCTCGGGGCCCATGAAGCTGTCCCCCCTTTTTTGTGTGTGTGTGTGTGTGTGTATTTAATTTCACACGTATTGCACAAGGAAATTACATTTGACTTATCTTCTACAGGTAAATATCACGTGCCAACATGACCTTATTCTCCTCACACTGTTCGTAGAATCTCCCAATCCCCCCCCCGCCGCCACCTCCCCCAACACCTTAAAAAAAAACAACTTCAACAAAGTGTGATTTCATTCCATTCGTCAGCTTTTTGAAGGAGCACAACACTCTTTTTTTGGCCTTGAAACCTGCCACCTAAAGTGGGTCATTGCCCTCAAGACAACTCAGGCGCATAATGCTTTTATCGATAGCGGGGCTCCATGATGACGATCTGATTTTTATGGCCACTAAAATATGCAATTTCGCTGTGATTAAATGAGTTTCATACAGTGAGACCCAGCTCATTACTTGGTGATATGACCCGTGGCCTTCGTGTTCGCCTTCACTCGGAAGGTTGCTTAAAGCTATATGACTACAAATGAAGGAGAAAAGCCAGAATGAACTGTGGTAGGGAAGCTAAGGCGGCTAGGTGAGGGAATTAGAAGACATGGGCGGGTAACTATGAGAGTGGCGGTAAGGTATGGTTGGATAAGTAAGTAGTGGCAGGGGGTGAGGGAAATAAAATATTTCGGTAGCCAAGTAAGAGAGCTGGGAATGGTAGAGTCAGCTAGGTAAAAGGTATCTAAGGAGGTAGGTTGGTAGGGTCAGTAGCAAAGGGGGGGCAAGGTAAGTAGGAAAGCAATGTGGTAAGCAACAATACCTGCTACCAAAACAACATCTGCTATCTCGACCTTCCCCTGATGAAAGTACGCACGGAAGCTAGTCCCCCACCATCACCCCCTCCCTCATACATTCCCTTGTTTCACCGTCTTCATTGTTTATGTCTTGTGACCTGTTGTAACTGTCATATGCTTGTGCAGGAGTTTTTTGCCTCACTCAAATTATCCTCAAATGAGGGTAGTTCGAGCGTGGGGTTTTTTTTCTCCCCCTGTCCCTCCCTTGTTTCTGACTTTTGGGTTGAGTGAACGCTGGCGCGTTTTGGCTGCCGCTGCTCAACCCGTATTGTTTTGTGTTTTTTGTTATTGTAAAGTGTCCTTGGGTGTCTTGAAAGGCGCTTATAAATAAAATCTATTATTATATTATTATTATTAATACGATACATCCTGATTTATATAGCGCTTTCACAAAAGCTGCAGCTGTAACAAAGCGCTATACAAAACAGTTAACAGAAAATAAAATAATACAATAAAAAATAAAATAATAAACACAACACATAACACAAAAACAAGGGCAGTCGTGCAATCTTAGCCACTTTTCCCTCACACATTTTGTTGTTTGAAGCAGTTCGGGATGAAAGAGGAGAGAATCAAAGTGCCTTTCACCAGTGGATCAGAGAAGACATGCTCAAAATGCACACACGTCGACTGCAAGTTAAATTTGAAAGTCCACAAAAAGCTGTCGCGTCCATTGACTGACAAATAGATTGGCTCACCTCTCCTGTCCCATGGAAATCCACTTCAATTCCGAGTGGCGACTCTTAGCTCCAAATACGCATCGGCACTCTGTGTCGACGCTCCTCTCTCCTCATACTCAACTTCAGCAGCCATCCATCCATCGCACCAACACAGAGTTTCCAACAGCGCCAACATCTCCACCGAACAAAATGGGGATGTGACAGATGCTGCCCATTTCAGGCGCAAAAAACACAAACGCCCATATTGACTGTCAAGCCCCAACAGTCAAAAGGCGCCGACATTCCTTCCTATCAAAATCAGTGCTGGTCCACGCGTGCTGCCGAGAAGGCGTAACCACCAAGCACAGATTCTTCTCCTTTGACAAAAGTCGTGGCCAAAAAACGCTGAAAACAATCCACATCCGGTCCAGAAGACGTAAATACCATGTGACAAAACAAAAGACAAAAACAACAACAACAAAAAACAAAGGTAGTACAAACTAAGTAGTTAAGCTAGGTAGATATGCTTAAGGTAAAATATCCTCAGTAAGTCAGTGGGTAGACAGAGCACCCGAACCCTGATCGCGCTAAAGTGAAAACACCCTCCGTTATTGTCTGTCCGAAGACGCGATCAGCACCTTTGAAGAATACGCACATAAATTCAACGGCGGCCTGGCGGAGAGACACAGAGGCGGACAGCGGGAGAAGCCACGGGAGTTCTCCACCTACCCCGCTGAGAATGATATGTACTCCAGCATGGAGGCGGAGACGCACATCCGGCGATGACTGCAATATTTATCACAGAGTGTCTGGTAGTTGTCGACATAAACATGTTCTGGATCAAATACCTTTCTCCGTCCCTTTCGTAGGCTTCACGTTACGGTTGCCGGTTGGTCAAATAACTTGTGTCATGTTTTCTGGGTAATCCAAACATGGATACTGAAGGAATGCTTTAAGGTTGTTTTTTTTGTTGTTCATCA